>NW_021680373.1:1877136-1898065 GCF_001412515.2 Diachasma alloeum
AACCAATTGTCAAACAAGTCTTGTTTAGACCAAAAAATCGAAAGTTGAAAATTATAAAGTACGAAATTGTTTAATTTGAATTTAAAAGTCTCAAAATTTATTTAGAATTAATGAATTATTCATTTCATATGAGGGAAACTTTGAAATAAATGTATGAGTTCACTAATCTCCAACAAAAATGTTGGTGAAACGAATAGAAAAATTCCAAATGCAGTTTTATATGGTTTAAATGCATCGTTTCTCTAGGTGTATAATGGTCGGTCTTAATAATTATTAACATTTAGAATTATTCAAAATTATTTTACATAAGAAAATCTCAAATTTGTGAAAAATAGGAAAATAGGAAATAATTTACTTGCCACAAGTAAATGTATATAAATATTTGCATGTTCTATTAATCGTGTCATCATCTGCAATTTCAGCAGGGTTAGTAGAGCAGGGTTAGTAGATAATTTCGACTGAGCGGCACAGAGAAATACGAACCAATTGTCAAACAAGTCTTGTTTAGACCAAAAAGTCGAAAGTTGAAAATTATAAAGTACGAAATTGTTTAATTTGAATTTAAAAGTCTCAAAATTTATTTAGAATTAATGAATTAGTCATTTCATATGAGGGAAACTTTGAAATAAATGTATGAGTTCACTAATCTCCAACAAAAATGTTGGTGAAATGAATAGAAAAATTCCAAATGCAGTTTTATATGATTTAAATGCATCGTTTCTCTAGGTGTATAATGGTCGGTCTTAATAATTATTAACATTTAGAATTATTCAAAATTATTTTACATAAGAAAATCTCAAATTTGCGAAAAATAGAAAAATAACAAACACTGAGAAAAAAATTGCTTTTGCCAAGCATATTTACTTGCCACAAGTAAATGTATATAAATATTTGCATAAGACATGTTAATGTCAAGTAAATTTTCTTGTAGTTGGTAAATATACTTGGCAAATGCAATTTTTTTTCTCAGTGAAGGGTGTTCATTCAAGGTCATGTGTAGCATAATCTTTTCATAAGTTAACACAAACGTAATATTTGGAAATGCACGTAGACCACCTGGGAATGACGGGCCTGGAGAAATACGCTCCTAAAAAAATTAACCCTTTGCTTTGTCTCACGGAACCCCAATTTTCACCGTTTTGTAGTGGTTGTGTGCGACCTCCTACTCCTCTCTTACCAAGACGATTCGAGACTTACGCGAAGCAATGGCTTAATTCTTCTCCCATGAAAATGATTCTTTGGCAAAAGTAATTTTTCTTCTCAGTGTGGGATACCTAAATCATTTTCTAGCATATTATGATTTATATTGGGGCATTACTCTATCTATTGACAGCACAAGCCAAGGCTGAGTCGCGAAGCAGACGTAGTACTTTCCAAAACCCTCTTTCATCACTCTGTAATTCTAAAAAGAGCAGTTAAGATTGTTCTCCAGTAGCGGAATTTCCTTAGTCATAGATTAGTGTTGATGGGAATATTTACATGCAGGTCAGACGAATGAATATCATTCTCAGGAAAGAAAATGGATCTGATGATTTTGCCAACGATCGCGTAATTCCCCTGTTCGATTTTACTCTGCCGTTCATCCGGCGAGTTCTCACTCTGGAATCTCTCCCGCATTTTCTCACGATACTGCAAGAATATTTCGGAATGATTTTTCCTCGTCAGTGTCACAGGTTTTGTCCACTCACCTGCTCCTCGAAATAGTCATCGAATTTGGGAATCGGACCCTCTCGACCCCATGTTAAATTGGCTTTTAAGAATTGATCGGCTGTGTCGATTCTGAAAGTACAGTGAGGGTGACCGGGGTAAAATGGGATAGTGAGGGTAGCGAACAAGTGGGCCGAAAATGTAAACAATCTATCGTCAATGAATCAGAGATGAAATATAAGGAAATCTCGTCGTTAAAAAATCAAATTTTTCATTGATTTTTTAATTATTTTTATTAATCATCCGAAATCATCAATAGAAACTAAATAAATTTTGAAAAAATGTTGTAAATTCAAGTCAGTTTTTTTCGAATTTCTAATCTATTGACAATTGAGCGCATTTTGGTACTAAATATTCATGTTCATTCGTAAAATGACAATAACATAATCTTCATAACTGTCATTTATATTTAGTTTAATTACGCTTTTAGTGAAAAGTGGAAATTTCGCGGAACATTGACAAGTAATTTTCAGGAGAGTGACATTACATTTGATTCTAGGGGGGAAAATCATGAAATTTTTATTTTCAATTAAAATTTAAAAGATTCCCAAATTTTTTGCTGTCACAGAAAGATGACAATTTCCCAATTTATGGATCTAATTACCTAAATTGTTCTGATTTCTATCAATTCACATGGAATAATTGATCTGAAATTAACATTCTCTACATATGGGTTTTGTCATTAAATTGTGAATTTTAAATGACGAAATTCCTTGAAGTTTCAGAGAAACTGTCACTTTACAAATATCTCCAAAAAATGGAGAATAAATTTCTTTTGTGTACTACTCATTTTCACTGAAAGAGTTGATTGAAAAAGCTTCCCTCTTTCTTCGCACCTTTGTTCATAGTCTGGAGTGGTCAACCTCGCTGCCAAACTGCTGGAGTAAGCGGTGACAATGAGAAGCCCAGCGAAATGCCAGAGTTGCAGTTGAACGCGAAGCCCAACTGTCTTCCTAGGCGCCCAAGAACCCACGAGGCGGCCAATTAATTCGGTGAGTGTATTCGAAAAACTTTTGAACCCTACAGTAAGAAATTCCGAGTAACAGTCACAGTACAGGATTCCAGTGGAATTTCTCTAAGAATTAGAGAAGAAGTTCTAGTTCTCGAATTAGCTGTGGAGCAGTCGAATTCCAAAAAACTAATTCGTAATTGTTATTGTACACATTTTTTTAATTTTTTTTTTTGAAAATCGCATCATCAACACTTCAAGGGTCAAAAAATTGAGGGTCTAAAAACTTAGACGCAAATCTTTTTGACCAGAAAAGAAAAGAAAAAGTCTCAAAGATTTTCAAAAAAAATTGTCCTCCAAAGATCGTCTAAAAAATGGCGTCCGAAGATAAAAAAAAAATGTCTTCCAAAGATCTTCTTAAAAAATGGCTTCCGAAGATCTAAAAAAATCGGCTCCCAAAGATATTTCAAATTTGTCTTCTAGAGATTTTTCGAAGTTTTCTCTGGAAGATATTCGAAAGACAGAATTTTTTTTACTCCATCGAACAATAAACAATTAATTTTTTGCACTAATTATTCATTTTTAGACACATATAATCGATCTCCAATGCATGAGAAATGTCACTCCAATAGCCCGCGACTTTTAAAACTCATAGTAGTCTCCCCTTAAAAGCAAAACCGAAATCGTGCACTAGATAAAAGTTCTCTCTTACTCGAGGGTACTTTAGGATTAATCCACGCCTTGAACCAGACATTGAGGCTCTGCATGGCTATCGTAACCGCCACTGCAATCCAAACCTCCAGGGTGATTGGTCTCGTGAGGGCCCAGAAGTTGATGATCGGATGCGGCCGGGGTACCAGGAAATGTATCGACACTTGGTACCACGGCACTGATAAATTCACGTATCGGAACGGGTCGTACATGAACCAGATGCCACCGAACGCAAGATCAACTTCCTTCCTGAATAGCTGACCGATCATTCCGCCGTGCCAAGTGGAATTCATTGCCCTTCCGTATCTAATAACAGTCAAGCCCACAGAAATGACGCGTTTGAGTCAAATTCAATCCTTTATTCAAAGGTTTTCTATTCATTTCAACATATTTTTGTTGGAAGTTGATAAATGGATGTTTTCAATTCCAAATTTAACATCATCTAAAATGTTATAAAATTGTAAAATTTCCGACAAAATCTATGGGTTCAGATTTTTTTGTTAATTTTAAGTGGCTTGTAATTAGAGTTGAAAAAAGTTTGCAGAAGAAAAAAAAATTCAATCTTCAATGGCTCCGCCAATAATTGAGTTGAGAGTTTCATTTGCGCTCATTTTTCTCCTTTTGGACAATACTTTCCGATAAAAAATAGAAATTTTTTTTAAAATTTTGAGGCAATTTTTCGTATACAGAATTATTATATTTGCTCATATAGTATGACTTCACAACAGCGAGAGAAAAAATTAGTTCTGTCGGAGAATTGATTAATAAAATGGATAACATTGATTGATAAAATTGTTAAAATTTGAATATTTAATGTGATGATCACTCGACTAATTAGAAGTGTAAGAGTAATGTTATCCAATTGACGGCTTCAAAAATTACCGGTAATTATGATTTATGAATATGGCTATCTCTGTTGCCATGGAACTAATAATAATTTTAAAAGGAAACTAGAATTTCCTTGTTGAAAACTGTGTTATTGGCAAAACCAAATGACTTCGAGGGGACAATTTTTTTTAGGAAAAAAATATTCTTTTCTCGTCAATGTATTCTTTCCATCGTTTTTTACGGCTTAAAAGGGGAAAAAACGTGTGACATAATATTTGAATGGCTCCTTAAGACTTCTGTTGTATTACTTCTCCTTACCGATATCCTCCGTTAGGTTTCCGAATCATCCACGTGAAATTCAGTTGCTTAGCAATTATCATGAACAGCTTTACCTCAACTCCGTCCCACTCCATTGCTTGCAAAAAAAATCAAACGTCGAATAAAAACATTATTTCATGGAGTCGGAGTAGACTAACGCCACGAATTAATTACTATCATTTGACGAGAAAAATTCCCCCTCGATTCCATTCACCGTTCTATTCTCACTCGTCGATAGATAAGACAGTGGTGGGACGTAAAATGTGGCCACCTGTAATTCACGCCCTTCCAGGTCAACAATACCCTTGTTGTGTTTCATATCGGAGTTACTGTCAATCAAAAAATGTGGAATTATACGAGTGTTCAGTTTTGCCGAAGGGGTGAGCACGAAAAAAATTAATATTATAGAAAAACCCAGCGAATTCGCCACAGAAGACAATTTTATTGGATTTCTATTAAACTTTCTCTTAATTTTCGGCCGATTCTACTGAAATATTTTCTATAGAACTTCCTCGAGTCTAATGTTCCAAGTTTTTTTATTCCATTTTTCTTTTCTTTTCATCGAGAAAATCAAATAAAAGGATTTAGAAAATTTAAACCGAGGAAATTTTATAGAAAATATCGCAATAGACTAAATTGTATAGAAAAATCGAACTCTATTGACCAAAAAACAATGAAAGTTCAATAGAAATCCAATAGAATTGTCTAGTGAATTCGCTAGAATTTCTATGGAATTTTTTCATACGTCTTCATCGTTAACAGATCCTGTACCTGGAGACTTTTTTGAAAACTCGGGGTAGGAGGAACATCTCTGATAAACTCCATCTGCCTGTTCGCGAAACAAGATTGACGTTTGCGTTCTCGTAGATGGAGGCATTGAATAGAAGAGAATTTTTCTCAATTTCAGCATTGAAAATTATGAGAATTTCGGTTAGAGCGATGGTTGTAGGAACTCTGGAAAATAAGGAATTCATGAATACCGAGATACATTAAGGATAAGCAAGAGGAACAGTTCCTGCGATAGAATAAATTTTCTGAAATTGCAATTTTGGGATCTTTAGTCGAAAAATCGTCTGAGAGTTGATGGCGCGTATGAAACAATTCAATATAAAAATCGCGCGCTAAAAAATTCTATTAGCATTCCATTGGAGTGGTTTCCGAATTTTATTTTAAAGAATTATTCATTGTTCGGGTTAAGTTCTGTAGAAAATTATGCATATTTGAAAAGGAATTAATAGTCTTTAATTTCTCTTTGGTGATTGTTCTCTTGAGAGAACAAATTTTCTGAGTTTTCTTCTGCAATTTTTTTCGTTTTTTATCAGAAAATCCATCAAGAAAAATTAGAAAAATTTATACTCAAGAATTCCTGTAGAAAAAATTCAACAGAATAAGAGAAACAGTAAAATAGGATAGTATAGTATCATTTGTGTGTAAAATCCCCCTTTCCACGCATTGTGATAAAAAATCGGGTTCGACACTAGTGGGAATAAGTGTTCTTTGACTCTCGGGAGAATAACACTCGCCTTCGGCGTGCGCTACACACCTCCCACGGGTAAAAAAACACATTTGCGCCCTCGTATCCCTATTACGTATCCCGTATTACGCCCTCAGAATGAAATATTTCAATATATTTTAGTATAAACTTTTCAACTGCACTGATGAGACTCGTCGATTCCTCCGCAAGCAAGAAATATGCATTACACTTGCGGTTGATTTTGTTAACCGTATAATCATGCCCATACAATTTGATAAACTGGTGGAACAATGCGTTCACCCCGTCGGTCACCCCTGGAACATAAAATTTATCTCAAGTCACATAACTCGAAGAAAACCAAGGGGCTAGTAACTTTCGAAATTACGGTGCCACTTGACGGTATAATCGTTTGGAAATCATGGAAATCACACGATTTCCAATTCGTGAATTGTGATTTCTAGCCTTTGGCAATCAATGAAAACTAAAGATAAATTAGTCTACTCTGTGGATTAGGGTCGCTTTTTAACTGAACAAAAAAGGGTCCCTCGCCAGAATTCCCTTTTTTCTCTAATGTATTCCGTGGAAGGAATTTATGAAAAAGTAAAAAAATATTTCTAAAGTGATGATAAATCAAAAACAACTTTTAATACACAATTCATTAGTCAGCAGAAGGTGTTTTGAATGAATTTGTATTGAATTTAATAAACCAATACGGTTTGATGAATCAATATGTACCCGTGTAGAAAAATTTCTGTCTTTAGAAGCTCTTCTAGAAATCTTGGGAAGAATCTTCGAAAGATTATGTAGAAGATCTGCTTGGTGACCCAAAAAGAATCTTCAGAAGACAAAATCTTTCAAAGACAATTTTAATTTTCGACCCTTACTCCTTTAATCCTTACTGTTTTGACGCTCAGATTACTAAGCTCTGAATTTTGGAATTTTGACCCTTAAAATTTTGTCTTCTGAAGAATCTTTTTGGGTCACCAAGCAGATCTCCCACATAATCTTTCAAAGATTCTTCCCAATATTTCCGGACAATCTTTGAAAGAGAAAATTTTTCTACGCGGGATACGTTAAAGTTTTTTTAATGGGAAGAAAAAATTTAGATTTTTGAAAAATGCGCGAGTTTTTTTTTTTGCTGAACAAAGTTATGGAAATTGTTGATTTCCTTTCCATGAAATCGTTGGAAATCATTGGAAATCAATGAAATGAGTAATCATGGAAATCATTTTGGAAATTGATTCCATTTGTCAAAATCATGATGTCGAATCTTGTCTCAAAATCGCGCTCACAGACCCCTTGAAAAAACCAACAACGAATAATTTACCCTCGACGAAGATATTGCAGCACCTGGATCCCCCGAAGGAATAATCAATCATGCCCTTGAAGTCCTGATCATCCAGCCAAGATGCTCTTTGAAAATCAATCATGACATTCCTGTCTCCACCAACAAAATTGCCCGTTAGGCCCAGCAACACCACACACTTCCACATTATTCATGCGAAAAATGTTGAACTTCTTGTATTCGCGAGGGACATAATCAACACTCTGACAACACCATCAGCCGTGTTCCTGTCCCTTGCATGACATTAAACTTCACACTGAGCGATCAATAACATTGTTTCACATCATAAGTCTCGGGAAATCTCTCGAAAGGATCTTGCTCCGATCGTTTATTTTCACGCCAATTTTTTTCGCATTTCGAGTCCCGTCCAATGGGCGTTCACCGCCTCAAAAAGCTTTGCGTGCTGAGGCAAACGTTTATTCCTTGCAAAGCCGAAAGTGTAGTATTACTTTGTATTTCCATTCGACCCAAGTGTTGATGATAAGATCGGCTACACTGATGTGGGGAGCGATAATCTAGATTAATTGCTTCTCCTCTTCATTCGTAGTTTTTCCTTACTTTACGCTATTATTGACGGAATATTCAATACGACGGGTAATTGACGTGGGGCATCAAGAATTATAAGTTCAGTTGGCAATGTTTCTTCTGTGGCCATTCGGGTCACGTCTGATATGCTACACTGTTAAAAAAATTTAACTGAATTTTTCAGAAAATGACAATGAATTCAATTTAACGGAAAAAAGTCTATGAAACTTCAAGTTTCCCTGAAAGTTCAAGGAAATTCCTGATTTTTCAGTGGAAGAACCATGAAGATTCCGAAATTTCCATGAATTTTCAATGTAAACATGATAATTCAATAAGAAATTGCTCTGAAATTTCAAAAAATTGAAAATTCAAGAACATTTTTGCTTGAATTTTCCTAATTTCCATGAATTTTCTGCTGTTGAAATACAATAGAAATCTTTTCGTATCTCTACTAAAAGTGTTTTTCATTTTGATGAAATAAAATAGCAAACAAGAATAACTAAATGCTATTAATTTCTCATAAAATTGTGATACTATGGAAGAACGTTAAAATGTTAAAAGCCGACAATCTATAGATCCGCGTATGATTAGTATAAAAAAATCCATTTTCTGTGGTATAATATTCCACCAGAGGATAGAATCAACTGCGCTCATTAGCCCTAAATCAATAAAAATTTCCGCATATCATTGTGCGGCTAATGTACCATAAAATACAGCAAACGTGCTGTAGCCCATTTTTCCGTTGATAAAAAGGCTTTGCATCCAGTCTCATAATTTCACCCCCCCCCCCGTACTTTCTTATCTTATCAATCGTTTCACAATGTGTTTTCGGCGAGTACATCAGTCGCACTCTATCGCCCCTGACGCGCATTGTCATAATACTCGAGAATTAAATACTCTTAATCCTGAGAAATTGCGAGGCCTCCCGCTGTGTGCAGTGCTTGATTGAACTTGCCACACGCGGTCACTCCAGAAATCGCAGTTTTAATCAACTCCATTTCATGAATTAATTTTGGCTGCTCATTTTACGGAATAAGTGGCACTCTGAGAGGCTATTCTGGTGATATACAACTGGCGTGCATTAATTTACATCTGTTCAGAGAGGTCATTCTTTCTGGCTGAAGTTGTTCGGTTTTTATTCTCTCGTGACATTCAAACTCCGCGTCATGGCGACAATTAACGCTTTCGGGGCTCTGAGGAGGTCTTGCTGTACAGTTAAAAGTGAATATCTGGTGTCTGCTAAGGATTTAACGCACACGTATGACGAAAATTCATAGAATAAACTAGCGAATTCGCTAGACGGTTCTATTGGATTTCTATTGAAATGTTTAATAGAAAATATTATGCAGAAAAAGTCAAGAGAAGTCGATTTTTCTATGCAATTTATTCGATTGAGGTCTTTTATGTAGAATTTTCTCGGCTCAAATTTTCCTAAGTTTTTTCATTTTATTTTTCTTTTCTTTTCATCAAGAAAATTGAACAAAAAAATATGGAAAATATCTGAGCCGAGGAAATTCTATAGGAAATATATAATTGAATAATGAAGAAAAAATATCTCAATAGAATAAGTTGTCTAGAAAAATCGAATTCTATTGACTTTTTCTGTAGAAAATTTTCTATTAAACATTTCAACAGAATTGATCAAAAACTAATAGAAAGTTCAGTAGAAATCCAATGGAAAGGTCTAGTGAATTCGCTTGCTTTTTCCATTAATTTTTTCGTGTCTTAAGCTGCCGCGTGATGACTACATTCGTAAGTATTCATGAAATTTTCATTAAATTCATTGTTGGTTTTTCAGGCCAACGGAATTTTTCGAACGTTGGATTCATCGGCCTCGGAAACATGGGCAATAGCATGGCCAAAAATATTATGAAAAAGGTAAATTCAGGATGAGCTTAAGGTTCCAATATCTTTATTTTAAAAAAATCGGAAAGACGTAGAATCCAGGACGAAGAATTCCCTGAAGATAATACTGCCCGTAGGAAACGAAAATCGTGGGAAAGTCTAACGTATTCTTTCAGGATATATTTTTCTATAGCCAAATTCACTGAGAAAACAAGTTTATGATTATCAAGTTACTTAAGTAAATAAAGTATATAATTTAAAAGAAATGTTATTATCAACTAAGTAGAAAATATTGAAGCATGAAGGGAAACAAAAAATAATAACGATAATAATAATAATTATAAGAATAATAACTGGGCGACCTGTTATGGAATGTTCTATTCAACCCTAATTAAGAAGGCTCGCAAACTGAGTGCTTTCTTAATCAATTTCTGCATTTAGTAATGTAATTTTTCTTCTTTCCCTCACTTCGCCTTGCGTACTCAATCACTTTCACATATAAAATTGATGTACCCCCACACGGAGAGAAATGTTCAGTAAAAATTACGGAACTCTCACTTCACTCAGCGATTACGGAATCGACTCAGAAAATTTAAGTGACGGTACCTATCGTAATTTTTCACAAGAGATTCAGATAAATTCCGTGACAGTTTCGTAAAATTTCCTACAACCACATTTCGCTCCGGAATTACGGAAAAGATACGTAATTTTTATTGAAGATTTCTCTCCGTGCACCGCCATAGGGCACAGTCCCTGTAAGGCAGCTTATTGGAATAAATAAAGTAATAAAAATAATTATCAAGTTACTGATAACTGAAGTTGCCCCTGAAATAAGGAATTTTCAAGCCCAGACACGTCAATGAGAATTTCTATTGTAGGGTTTCAAGTTAAACGTTTTCGATATCAATTCATCGGCGGTAACGAATGTCGTTGAAGCTGGGGCTACTGCCGCTCCGAATGTTGCGGAAGTTGCAAAAAATTCTGAGGTTGTCATTACTATGCTACCTGCGAACGATCACGTGTGGAATTGTTACACAGGAGAAAACGGCCTTTTAAGGTAAATGTTGAAAGCTCCCCCGAGAACAAGAAAAAAATTGTCATCAAACTAAAGGTGATTTCACGTTTTCTTCTGTGTTCTAGTGCCGTGAAGAAGGATACCCTCTTAATTGACAGTAGTACAATTGATCCTCTAGTATCTCAAAATATTTCCGTAGAGACCTTGAAGAAGGGAGCGAAGTTTCTGGACGGTCCAGTGTCAGGAGGTAGATAGAAGTAATAGAGGGGGTAATCACTCGTGAAATTTGATGTACAGGTGATGTTGAAATGCCAGGAAATGCCATGCCATCCCTTGACATTTCAGAAGTCTTGTGAAGAAATTCAAGAATTTCGTGACATCTTCTGAATTTTCATCAAATTTCTCTAGAAATGCCATTTCACAATGCAGATGAATCGACAGAATGCGTTTTATTATAGCACGAGATACAGAGATTCCCTAGGGGCAACAGAAATTTTACAATACTAGGAGGGAATCGTCAAGTATCTGATTGATTTTGATGTTGTGTTTAGTGTCTTTTTCTGTGAAAATAAAGTAAATGTTTTTCTCTCCCTGAATTATCGTTGTAACCGTGAAAAATTCCATTGGAATTTGATGTTTCGGATTAATTGTCCGGGATGAATTGGTTTGGGATGAGTAGTCCGGGATGAATTCACCTGGAACCGCATTTTCCGCCTTCTCATTAAGTATCAATTAATCTTCCTAATTATCAATCAGTCAATGGCTTCACTGACTTCTTCGCTAGGTGTTGTTGGCGCACGTGATGCTACCTTGACCTTCATGGTGGGTGGCGAGAAACAACAGTATGAGAGAGCTAAGCCCCTGCTGGAAGCTATGGGAAATCGAGTGGTCCATTGTGGCGATGTCGGCATGGGACAGGTCGCTAAATTATGTAATAACATGTTGTTAGCTATTAGCATGATCGGCGTGTCGGAAGCTGTCAACCTTGCCGATCGGTAAGTCTCACGTGAAAATGACAATAAGAAAAATACAATTACACGGAGAGAAATATTCAATAAAAATTACGTATGTTTTTTGTAATTCCAGAGCGAAATGTGGTTGCAGGAAATTTTACGGAACTGTCACGGGCTTTTTACCTAAAATCACGGAATTTTTACGGAGCGTTCCGTAATTTTTACCTGAATCTCGTGTGAAAAATTACGATACCGTCATTTACATTTTCTGAGTCGATTCCGTAATCGGTGAGCGAACTGTGACTCCCGTAATTTTTACTGAATATTTCTCTCCTTGTGTATTACCAATGAGGATTATAATTGCAGTCGATTAAATAAGGAATTCTAAAATCTAAAATTGATTGGATAAACAGATAAATGAGTACATAATGAAATCAGTAGCGAAGCGGTAAACCGGGTTAAGTCGTTTTTTACTATTGGCTAGTTTTTGACGAATATCTCGGAATCTAAAAGAGATAGAAAGATTTTTGGCATGACCTTTTTTGTAGAGCTAATAGAGCGTTATAAAAAAAGTCATGAGAAAAATTTTGCTATCTCTCTTAGATTCCGAGACATTCAGCAAAAACTGGCTAATAGTCAAAATCGACTTAACTCGGTTTACCGCTTCACTACTGAAATGAATCAAGAAACATGAATAATTTAATAAATAATTGAAATACAATTATATCAATGAAGAGATCATCTCGTTACAAATTTCCGGTGAGGGTTTGGCAATTTCTAACAAGTAATATGTCCACTGAAATCTCAAGCAATTTTGTCATTGACAATTCATCATTTCGTGGAAAAATTCGACGCAACTGGAAATTTCAGTTTTATTGTTCCGTGAAAATTAATGAAAAATAAGGAAAATTCGGAGAAATCTCTCCTTGAATTCCAGATTCTTCAAATTTCCGGAAATACGTTCAAGAATTCCGGGAAGTTCCTGAAAATTCAAGGGAATTCCGTAGTGAATATTCATTTTTGCTCGAAAATTCATATCAATTGCGAAATTTCCGTCGCAAGAGCCGATGAAAAATTGGGACTTTATGAGAATTTCAGAGGAACTTGAAATTCCATTGAGTTTTTCACCGTAAATCGAAGTCAAGGTCTTTTTCGGACAAGTCAATCAATTTTTTTTAACAGTATATATGAATATCGTAAACAATCAACTTGATTGGTGTGTCCTTAGGGGATCATCTCATTCCAGGACTGAATAAAAATCATTTCAATCTATCTATCGACCTCTCATCATGATAATTCAACATTCAAGAGTGCGAATTAGCGATTGACTTTTTCCTTTCCATCACTTCTCTTGAAATAATAATTTCACTCGTTGGATCTTCCAGATTAGGATTAGATCCAAAAGTCATGACCAGTATCATCAACACAAGTACCGGCCGCTGTTGGTCGTCAGAAATCTACCCACCCGTCCCTGGAATAATTAATACTGTTCCCAGCTCGAATGACTACAAGGTATTCTATTCATGGAGTGATTGCACATGAATTTTCTTTTTAATTGAATTTCTTCCAGGGAGGCTTCATGACCTCATTGATAACGAAAGATCTCGGCCTCGCCCAGGCCGCAGCGACTCGAAGCAACGCAGTCATTCCCCTCGGTTCTCTCGCTCATCAAGTTTACAGAACGCTCATGGTTCACGGATTCCATGATAAGGATTTCAGCTTCATTTATCAATATCTCAAGGGCAATAAGTGAATGGGCAAAGATGCTCAAAGTTCATTAAAGAACGTATATTTTTATATAATTTTCTCGTGAAATAAATTTTTTATGAATTAATGAGTGAGATTTATTGAGTTAAGAATACAGAATGGGAAGAGTTTCTGTAGGAATTGCAATGAATTTAAATAAAATGCACTAAAATTTAGTGAAAACAACTTGATTTTTCTACTCAATTTTTTTATTCAATCGTGATAATAAATATTCACTCTCATCCACGAAGATAATGATCACTTTTTAGTTTACAATTATTTTTAGAAAATTTCAATAATTTACTGTTTTTCACATTGAAATCAACTATTTTCAGTTTTGTTACGTTCGACCCGTTCGACTGACATTCATCAACGCAGTCAACTAAGACATCCACAAAACAATCCTCTCAATTTCTCCTCTCCCTCCCAAAACCTTAAGACATTTCTGACAACCAAAATCTCAAACAAACATTCGCAGAAACAAGAATTTCTATCGAAAAAAATTGTGATTGGCCCAACACTCGATCGTCTGTGTGACATCATTAGCGATATTATAGTGTTTGAAATATTCAACTTTCAACAATTAATTATTAATCGTTGAGCAATATTTCGAACGTTTGCGAATGAAAAATGAATTATTCAGGTCCCAAACTTGAGATTAGAAAATTGCAAAAAATTCATGCAAGTCCCCTATTCCCAAATTACATATTTATACATATAAATTGAAAAAAGTGTGTAATTATATACCTTCTAAATACCCTTTAACAGCTAATAGTCTTCCTATTGAGCATCTCTAGTAAATAAAAAAAATCGGAAGAATTTCCGTAAATTTCAATAGAATTTGCTGAAATTTAGTGACAACATGATTTCAATAAATCAAATTTTTAAAAATTCTATTAAAATTTGACTGCAATAAAATTTGCTGAAATTCAATTAACATAAAATACCTGAAATTAATCACTTGTTACTGAATACTAACAAGTGATTATTCCGGAAGACAGATAAATTCACGAATTGTCACAATCGAAACAGTGAACCTTTCCCGCCAAGCCTCCCCCGCTCTTCGAAACCCGCCCAAACACTCCGCTCCCCAGAAACGCCTCGGAACCGAACCACTCGTGTCCCAGTGTCGGTAAACAAGGATGCAGTGACCGATCTCGTCCAAAAAATCGCTGAACACCGCTTGAAGAACCCCAGAAAGAGCCGCAGGACCTCAGGAATGTCTCTCATCACATCCAAAGGTAATCTCCCTCTCCAACCCTCCCCAATCACCCCCGAATTCTCCCCAAAACCCCTCTTAACCTCTCAACACCTCCAAAACTCGGCCGCGATCTCCCCCCCCCCGGAACAAAACTGGAACAGAACCAGTAGTAATGGCGTGTGCGTCTATCTCGTATATTTGATTTTCTCCGATAAACCACAAAAAAAAGTCTGTAATCACCCGTAAACTGGGCGTATTCATATCCCACGGTCTCCCCGCGATTCACCCCCGACTCCCCCAATGTTCTCGCCCGAAGTGCCACCAACTCCCCCCCCGAAATCGTGACAAAAAGGTTCTAGTGGTGCGCAGTGAATGACGAATACGTGTTGTAACGAAATAATAAGGGTACCAAATGTATCATTTAAACGTGACTAACATACCAACCAGCCTACATGGTAATTGTGACGCAGACTAGTGAATTCCCTCTAAATGAGACAAAGATCACTCGAGGAATAGCCCGAACAATCGTAATATGATATTGGTGAGATGAAGGTGACGGTGTGCTTTGATTCAGTGAGAGTGGTGGTGCCTTGTGGCGATGGCACCCTTTTGGTGCGTGATTTGATGCACGAGGCGATACTGAGATATCGCAAGGCCACTGGTAAAACCGATCCTGGCCCGACGATAACGTCCCTGTCGTCGCTGACAGGGGGCGGTCTGCTGGACCCCGACGATCGTCTGTGCGATGTTGCTGACGATCGTGAGCAGATTGTGGCGCACTTCAGTGGGACTGAGGTGCCCCACGTGGGTGGGGATGGTGCTAGTTCGGTGGGTACCAACAGTCCGGAGTTCTTCCAGCATCATGTGGACGTACATGGGAGGGTGTCTGGGATCAAGAGGGAGAGCACGAAGAGGCTGTCCATGCACGCGCTGTCGACGAGGGAGCCCAATCTGACGACTTATTCGGCGCTGTCCCTACCGAGGGAGTCGAGGAGGCGAGAGCCACTGGGTCAGGACGCCAAGGCAGCTTTCGAGCTCTCCAGCAAGGCTGAACTGCTCCTGAAGGAGGAGATTCGAGAGGTTGTCATCAAGAACGAGGCCGGACCCCTGGGGCTTCACGTGGTGCCTTGCTACGACCTCTCTGGGGACGACCAGGGGCTGAGGGTCGAGGGGATCGAGCCCAATGGGAGAATAGCCAAGGACGGACAGATCGACCTCCACGACAAGATCATCAAGATCAATGGGCACAATCTACTTCGCATCCCCTTCACGAAAGTTCAGGAGATCTTTCGAACCTGCATGGCTGAGCCCTGTCTCAAAATATCCGTCGTCAAGAGCAAGAAGAGTATGGAGAAGCAGATGAGCTCGAAGAGCCTCCCTGACAAGGAGCAGGAGGAGAGCGTGAGGAAGCTACAGTGCAGCACTTACAATCTTCTGCAGAATGCCAACACCAGGAAAATTGGGAGGATTCTGGAGATTGAGCTGACCAAGGGGGCTGAACCCCTCGGGTTCAGTGTCACCACGAGGGACAATCCAGCAGGTGGTCATTGTCCCATTTACATAAAGAACATTCTTCCAAGGGGGCCTGCTGTTGAGGACGGGAGACTTCGGCCTGGGGATCGACTGCTGGAGGTGAACAACGTGGAGATGACTGGCAAGAGCCAGGACGACGTGGTCTCCTTGCTGAGGAGCATTCCACCTGGGGGAAAGGTGAGGATAACTGTCTCTCGACAGGAGGATGTGCCCAGTGCAGCTGATGCTTCGGGTTCTGAAGTGACACCAGACAAACCGACAGCTGAAATGCGCTTTTCATCGCCGAAAAAAGCGCCCAAGGCAGAGTCACCTCCAACTACTCCATTCAAACAAGTGCCTTTGGACGATGTCGTTCTCTCCCCGAGGAAAAATCGAATGATTCTGACTCTGGATATACCAGTTCACGACTCGGAAAAGGCTGGACTTGGGGTCAGTGTCAAGGGGAAGACCAGCAGCACTGATGATCACTCGAGTATGGACCTTGGTATTTTTATAAAATCAGTGCTCAACGGTGGGGCAGCATCGCGTGACGGTCGTCTACGTACCAACGATCAATTGCTCAATGTCAATGGTAAATCTCTGCTGGGTTTATCGAATTCTAAGGCTATGGAGACACTGAGAAGTGCCATGCTCAATACAAACAGCTCAGTAACAGGTGTCATAACACTGACAATAGCGAGACGAGTATCGCCTGCGTACGATAATTGTGATGGTATTGGTAAAATTGAGACTGCTAACAGTATTTACGTGTCGGATGATAAATCTGATAAAAATTGCCTCAATCAGGAGGCCATTGACGAGGAACTACTGCCATCATCGTCGTCACCCTGGAATCCAGTTATCGATAGATTAACAGAACAGTATAATAAGAATAGTTTGAGAAATGAGAGCTATTGTTTGGCGACTAATAAGACGTGGGTGGAGGGGAAGAAGGTGATTATTGGGGAGCAGGAGATGCTGCTTGAGGAGTCCAGTGAGAATGCGGAGGAGAAGAAGAGCGGTGAGGGGAAGGATAGTCATTATGACAGCCAGTTGTCACTTGAGGAGTTCAATTCAGCTAAATTTTCGAGGGATGCGCTGGGGAGGCAGAGCATGTCGGAGAAGAGGCATGCAGCGTTGGATGCCAAGAGCACGGACACTTACAAGAGAAACAAGAAAATCAGGGAGGGCAGGGAGAAGGAGAGCCAGGAGGAGGGAGGGGAGAAGAAGGAGGAGAAGGGGGAGAGCTCGTTCGAGGCAGCTAGGAAAAAATTCGAGAAGTTTGAGAAGAATTCAGAGGCCAAATCAGAGTATATTTACACAATTCCTGGGTGTAATAGCAAGTACATCTCGCCTAGGAAACATTGGCTGGTGGATGAGGGGCATGGGAATGTCGCCAATGGACAGTTCAAGGAGGAGGGCGAGGGGTTCTCCAATAGTCGAGGGGATGTCAAGCAAGCCTCGTTGAATTCAGCCCTCGACGAGAGGTACAAGAGGTCCAGGAAGAAGGGGGGCATCAGGTCCATGTTGAGGCTGGGGAAGAACAGAAAGTCTCTTAATTTTGGGGATAATATAGAGGGGAGACATGAGACTAGCAATTACTGCAGTGGCACCATCAATTACATTGCATAATGATTTTATTCCAGTTGTTGAAAGCCTTTTTGAAGGGAAAATCGAGAGAATTCCATTATTTTTTTCTTCTTTGATTAATCATGTACTTATGTAGGAGATAGTTACAATTGTAAAACTTGCACGATTTATTTTTTATTGAAGGATATCAGTTGTTTCATGTTGAATGTTCCAAAGTGCCTTATGAAAAATGAAATAGGATGAGGTGATAAAGTGTGGAAGATCATTATTATTTTTTCCGTCTGTATATATTATTCTATTTTTTTTATATCAGTACTTGAATCGAATCATGTAATCTATTTTGCAAACAATAAATGATTTTTTTTCTTTGCACAATGCAGTTGACGAGTTCTCGAGTTATTTCATTTAGTTTTGTTATCTTTCTACTGGGGAAGTGGGGAATTTTTCAGTGGTGACGTGAGTCGAGGGTCCAGAGAATGAAAAAGGCAATTGATATTTCATTAATATAATGGCTCTTGTGGTTTATTTGTTTTTTAATTGTTGTTTTCGGTTATTTTCAGCCTTTCGTCACGTGCAGAGGCCTCTGATCCTGGAGCAACGACGACACAAGAGTAAAATTAACGTCCAGAAGCCCAGAAAGCCTTTTTACCTCAGAGGTGTCTTCAATGAGTTCGTCACACCATTCTGGCCGGTAAAGAGTGAGCCGAAGCCTCTCTGGGAATTGTGTGACAATGTCACAAACCCGAAGAAGACAAATTTATCTGAGGAACCCCATCCCTACCAGGTGGTCCTGGCGAGGGAGTGCTTGAATTGGTACAAGAACTCACGAATGGTCGCGTTTCTCCACAAGAATTCCATTAAGGGTGAGGACGAGATGGATCTGCGGATTCTATTGAGACGGGACAACATGTTCCTGAAGTACTGGGGAATGAATACTGCTAAGGTCGCCCTCAAGGGGACCCGGTACGAGACTGTTCTGCCACTGTTCTGTTGCCCTGGTGCTATCGTTTTCAGTCCTGAATGGAATGTTCCAAAATTGAGGAAATGCCTCAGGACTACTCCGCAGTTTGTACTCATGGGTGAGTGAGAGTGATAAACGATTTTTAATCTTTTTGGGAATTGGGTTTTAATGTCTGAAGGAGATTTAGGTTAATTTTTTTCTCTGGTAGGGGAATGAAAGCACTGATTAACGATTTCTTACATCATTCATAGCCGAAAGAAATTTAATTGATAATCGCGCATTTTATCAATTGATGGATTAATCGATGATCTAATTTGATTCAGTAGATTGGTGAAGTGATTTATAATTACCTTTTTCTTCTACATTCGATTTTTTAATCTTTCAAAAAATATTTATTTTCCACAAATTTGTAAATGTTTGGGAGATGATGTTTTTTTTATTCTGAGGGTATCCAAGTATTTTCTAATTAAAATTCTTTTCAAAACTTGTAGTTCAACATCAGAACTTCTGTTTCAAACACTTTATAATGGCTTTCTTATGTAAACTTTGGAGATGTAAATTTCATTCTTTAGTTTGAACAGTTGAAAAACATGTTTTTAAACCAAAAAATAGGAAAGCACTGATTGATGACTTCTTACATCATCAATAGCTGAAAGAAATTAATAGATAATCGCAATTTATCAATTGATGGATCAATCGATGATCTAATTTGATTCACCAGATTGATGACGTGAGTTATAATTCCCTTTTTTCTTCTATATCCAAATATCCAATTTCTTAATCTTTGTAAAAATATTTGCTTTTTTATTTGAAGAATTTATAAATATTTATGAGTATTACAACTATTTTAGACATATTTTTTGCTGAAATTCTTTTTGAAACCTCAACATCAAACTTATATTTGAGCCATTTTACAATGATTTTATCATTTAAACTTTGCAGATGTGAATTTGAATCTCGAAATTTTGCCATTTGTAATTTAGTTGACAATACTTCATGAGAAAGACTCATAAAATAGTTTAAAACTGTTCCGTAAATAATTTATAAACTATCAATCTCGTTCCAAAGATCTTTCAGATGTCCCAATAGTCAAACTCGGTTAAGGGGTCGAAATAATCATGAAAAATAAGAACAATATTTTTAAAAAAATGAAGAATTCTTTTGAATCCACTTGATTCGAGATAAACGCAATTAATCCGAGTTTTCTCATTGCAGCTGGGATCCTAGACGATAGGCTGCTCAACGTCAACGATTTCCTAAAATACGGTCAAATGGATATAACGTCAGCGAGAGCTGGATTGGTGCAAACGTTTCAGTCAGCAGCTGGTGCTAATCTCTGCCGACAACTGACGCATCATCAAGAGACACTTGTCACACGTCTGGGACAGATTGGCAAAGGGGAGACAAAGGAGCCATCACCAGAGGAGACTTGAATTTAATTTATCGTGCTCTAGGAATAAGAAGACTTTAATAAATCAATATGACAGATTTATTACACCTTTTTTGGTGAAAATGAATGAAATTGTCGCATTTTCACGTACATTCTGCCTTTAAAAAACATCACAAATTCCTTGGATAACGGTATAAACACTCTTTCATAATTCAAGTATAGAAATTAAACGTTAAAATTGAACTTGTATAACTCTTTTAAACGATTAGGTGAGTACTTAATGTTAATGACAGTAGTTGCAACGAGGATGACACTTGACTCCGTTCTCCTGACATCTACAGCCTCCAGAGGTATCACCCTTACCACCAGGCCCCCATCTTGGTCCCTTTGTAACCCAACATATTTCTGTTTTGCACATTGAGCAACGCAACCAGTCGCATCCCCACTTTTTCATCAGGACAACGGCACACGTTGGACAAATCATTGCTTCACCACTGTCCAGCATGGCTGTCAGCATTGCTGCTGTTCTCGTTGCCTCTTGATCAGTGCCACTGGACAGTCTGACGTCCTCTTGGTACTCCCAACAGTTTTTTCCATCGTGAATTACCTGGAGAACACAATTGACATCACATTTTCAGGATAATTATTTCTTTTTTTCAACTTTTTTTTGTCAAATGATGTTTAATTTGAGGTGATTGGGTTAATCAGTGAGTGTTGGATCTGACACGAGTTGGTCTTGGTACTCCAAACAGTTCTTTCCAGTGTGAATTACCTAAAGAACAACATTGAAATCATATTTTGAGGGTAATAATTGCCTTTTGGAACCTTCATTTTGATTAATGTTGTGGTGATGGGGGGG
>NW_021680373.1:1898493-1961772 GCF_001412515.2 Diachasma alloeum
GGGGGGGGGGATTTATCGATGACAGGTGGATGTAACACGAGTGGAAATAATTCACAATTTAATTCTTCATACATGAATAAATTCCAGAAATTGAGTAAAATCTCAGAGACAGTATTTTTTGGACATGGAATCGATTTCTGGTCAAATTCTAAGTACGGAAAAATTTGTGACAATTTTGAAAAAAAGCTCTGCACAATGAAAATTTTGTTATTTATCAATTATTTATGAAACAGGTGGTCATTTTCAAAAATTTAAAATTTTCAATCATTTTATAAATTTTGCCCAAAAAGTAGATTTCATATTTTCGAAATTTAGACCTAGAAAGTTCTATGTTTCTTCATGGAATGAATTCACCAATGAAGGATGTCCATTCCTTTAAAAAAATGACTTTGCTGTGTTAAAAGAGAACAGTAAAAATTGTTCTAAAGAAATAATTTAAAAAATAATTTATGGTTATACATTTGATGGGATATTCTCATTTCAACAGATTGATGCATTTCAGTTGTGTTACATCCACCTGAAGTCGATGAATGAATGAATGAACGAACGAATTCATCGTGAATACTAAAGAATTAAAAAAACTCATTCTATAAAGAAAACGAATAAAAATTATTTATGTCCACTTACTCTGCAAGTGAGGCAGTTCGTCATATCACAAGCAGGGCACAAGAAATTGTTGACGTTTTCATCATAAATACACCAGCCGGGACAGTCAGGTGTCTTGCAGTGGAATGCATTTTGTCCAGCGTTGTTCTCAGCTTGGGAAACTGATTTGGCGAGGTACTGCTCGTAGACATCTGCGTCAACCAGCTGTAACCATCACAGCAAAATGAAGAAAACTTCAACTGTGAAATAAAGTTGAATGTGTCATAATTCATTCGGAAATACTCACAGCCTTTATCTCACGTTGTTGGAGTGTCGACTCGCACGTGTAGACCGCGTCTCCATATGGACATTTGACCTCAGCCTCGCTGCAGTATTTGATCGTGTCCTTTATGCAAGCTCTGTGCAACAAATGAATCAAGACAATTTTCATTTATTAATTCATTTAAAAAAACGGTATTGTTTCCTCCACTTTCTTCTAATTTTCTTATGAAAATGTATGGAGATGGAAAAAAATCGGATTAATAATGATAATGGGTTCAACTGATGGCTTAGAAGTGCATTTGTTGACTCAACAATTTTTGATATTTTTTCGTTTTTATGTATGACTCAATCAGTGAATTTATTTAAGGATATCTAAGTACTTTGGCTATTTTTTCTCCATTAAAATGCTTTTCTACTTTCGTAGTCGAACATCAGAGCTTTAATTTGAGGCCCATTTGACCCTAAGTTTCTGGACATTTTACAATGATTTTATTATTTAAACTTTGCAGGTCTGAATTTGAATTTCGATATTGTGCCGTTAGAAAGTATTTTGAAAATCTGAAAAAAATAGAACTCTTGGAAAACTGATGAAATTATTAAAAATAACGATTTTTTTTTATTTCAAATTTTCCACTATAAAAATCATTTGTTTGGAATCGTAACAAATTTATTGATATTGAAAATTTTACTAGAAATCGATTTTATTCCTAAAACAAGTTTTGCGAAAGTTTAAACAATTTCAATAATTTATTTATAATCAACGAACATTCTAAAAAAATTCTGTACAAAACTCTAAAAGATTTGTTTATAATTATTTCCTCAGTCTCACGTGAACACAAGGCCGATTATTCAAATATAAAATACATTGGTATTCCACAACAATACTGGCAATAATACCATTTTATCGAAAATGAACTTCACATAGTTTTAATCACCTGCAAAATGCATGGAGACAGTCCCGAAGAACAACACCCTCCAAAGGCTCATAAATATCTAAACAAATTGGGCACTCGATGGCGATAATGTTTTGCACGAGTCCACAATTTTCCAGCATTATTAACTCGTTGTACTCCATTTTGGACCTTTCGATTATGCCAACGGCACCTTCTTCATCGTTATCATCTGGATTTGCTTCATTTTCGGGGTTCTCTGGTTTTTCATTCTCAGATACTAGTTCTTCAACGGTTACTTCGTCGTACTTTGGTTTTTTGGCCTCTTGCATTACTTCTGGTTGTGGTTCTTCCTGTGAAATAATTGAGGGAGATATTGAAGTAATAATTGAAATATTTTATCGATTGTTGTTAGAGTCCCTTCAAATTTAGTTGAAGCTCTGAATTATCAGATTTTTAGTCAAAATAACTCACGAACTGAGGAATATTCTCCATGGAGCTGTGAATATTCAGTTGCAATACCCAGAAATCTTCAAAATTATCGGATACTTCCCGAAAGGCTCGTAGTAAACAAATGAAAGTGTCAAGTTTTGAAGGCTTTCTTTTTTTTTAACAGGCTTAACGATTTTTCTGCAAAACATGACACACTCGTTTCCTCGTGGGGAAGCTCTAGGGAAATATCCGATGAATTTTGATGGTCGAGGGGTTTTCGGAGGATAATTTTGTCAATTCTGGATTGGGCTGAGCAGAGTGCGGTGTTCGGAGTTATGTGACATCACCAAAATGTGAGATAAATGTGTTGAAAGAAGGGAAAACAACTGATAGGGTACTGGGGAATCATCAGTTTGAATTATCAACACTGACGTGAAGGTATCACGTGACCTCGATTGCAGTATTCTGATTGGTTGAAATCAGAATTGAGGAAATTACCAAAATTGCTCAGAAAATAAGATGACTAATAAACAGATTCAGATTTCAAAAGAAACGTTGAAGGTTTAAGGCAATTTTTGTTATAAAAAAACAAATTATTAGATATTTAATATTTAATACCATTTTAAAACTGTCGTTTTATGTGGTATAATTTCACTGCAAAATGATTATAAGTGTCTTTTCTCTCATAGGATACCTCAATGTTTTAATGTTTTTCTTGTATTGAGCGGTGGCTCACCCCCCTTGCATAAATGCAATAGCACAGATGCAATAAATGATTATAGATATTTAATACCATTTTGTTTAATTAATTATTGTTGAAAGTTTAGGCCTGAACAGTCTAAATCCCCAAAATTCAGGGCAACTATTTAAATTTCCAAGTTTTCAATGGGAAAATTACCAATGAATAAACCAATATTTTGTATGGGACACTGCAAATTTTTTCGATTCACATATTTTCAGGTACAGAAAGGGATATCTGCTGCGAAGTCTCAAAAGTGTGAGAAAATTTCAATTATTTGTGAAGAATTTAGCATAAATATTAATGGAAAATTTGAAAATTGATCAGTCGGAAAATTTTCAACAGTATATTTGAAGAGTGATAATTTCTCCTTAGAAATCACTTGTACTAAGTGTACCTCAACATCTGAAGTTCCTGGGGTCGTTACACCATTCGTCGTAACAACCTCAGGAAACAAGGGGTGAGGAGCCTCTTCATCAGATGATTCTTCATCAGATGATTCCTCTGCAGGAGCCATATCAATTTCCTCATTTTCTTCCATTTTGTCATCCTCGGGAGCAACCCCAGCAGCCTTAGCTCCATTATCGATCTGTAATACTAAAAATTAATTATCGTTCACTTGTGAGTCATGCTCATTACTTGTTTAACATTCACGAATGGAAATGAAGAGGCATGGAAACACACCTGGTGCAGCGAGGTACAGGAAAACAGGTAGTCCCTCGACAGCGTTGAGCTCCTGGAGTGTCGCATCGTCATCGTCTGCTAATTTCTTGGCGATTATCCATCTCTGCACATTCGGTGGAATTTGGAATTCCTGGGAAATCTTGTACTTCAATTCTCCAACGGACATTGTTATTGGAAGCTGCGGGAAAATGTGTGAAACAAAGGTTTCCAAATCTAATTTATTCTTTTTTATCATTGTTTAAAATAAGGAAATGATCAAATTGAATTGGTTGAATTTTTCTATTTTAATAAATGAGTAATTTAATGACATTTCAGACAACTTTTCGTGCATTAAAAAAAGAAAGCGGAAAATCGAGCGTTTCCTTCAAGAATTCTTCATCGAAAAAATTCATGAACATTTATTCCAAGATATTTTCATTATTCTGAGGGTATTCAAGTATTTTGGACATTCATTTAGTTGAAGGGCTGTCTAAAACTTCTAGTTCAGTATTAATCTTCCATTTGAGCCATTTTACAATGATTTTTATTATTTGGTGAGAAATATAAAATGTTTTTTCTTTAAAAGATTCATAAAATAATTTTAAAAATTGTCATTTTGGAGGATTATCAACTTTTTCATGAATAATTTATTAAGTATCAATGTTATTGTCACTGCAAGCTGCGAAAAAATGAGTAAAACAAAAATTTTCGAAATTTAGTTTAGTCTTTCAAAAAGACATCTAGCGTTCCTTCAAAAAAATCTCAAGAAATGAAACAGAAAATTTCACGAGAGTGCTGAATTTCAGATGGAATTCCAATAGAATTTTAATAGAATGATTGATAAGTTTCTCAATAATGTGTATCCAATTAAATCAATTAATAATAATAATAATAATAATAGTAATTCAATTTATTATCATTAGTGTCATTAGTGTTATTATTAGTGGTATTCCCGAAAACAACAAATTTTCCTCTTGTCATACTTGTTTATCTAATTTTAATTAATTATTCATAAAATAATTGAAAATGATTATTAATAAAAATGTTAGGATATTCACTTTTGTTTTCAAATGTCCCGCCATAACTATAAATACAACGTAAATCGTAAAGAAACATTTTTGGCGCTGAAAATCAGTTGAAGATCTAATAAACAAAGCAGAAATTCTCGAGATATTTATCATGAATTATCGAATAAATTAGTGAATAATCGAGATGAACGAGAGAAAAGAATTGATAAAAATGGATATTTTCACGTACTTGTAGGGGAATTGGGCCCTGATGCGCCAGTCTGTCTTCGATAAACATATCGACATTGAGGACATCCGTGACTTTGGCCTTTTGCCTGACAACGGAGCATTGTATCTTCAATTTAGCCAATTCCTTGGCGAACCCAGCGGCCTGCTGATGATTTCCCGAGGCGATGGCAGCCTCCAGCTTCTTCAGGAGGCGATTGACCGCCATCGTGTTCATGTTTTGGGCCATCGTGCCACCCTCGGCGTCGGTCCCTGCGGTTTACGAGTTTTTTCTATGTTTATTACCTCAAAAATCACTGATTCACACACTTGTTGGGGGAAATATTGCTATTTTGTTGCTGCCTTGGGCTGGCGAATCGAAAAAATTAATCGGCGGGTGAAGACGGTCGGTGAGTCGGTTGCAACCCAATGTAATACCGGCGTCCTCGGAACGGAAATTGTTGTTGTCACTATCGCATGATACGAAGGCGATGATTGGACAGCATGTGACCAATGGTGCGGGTTCAGGTTAGTCTAGGAGCAGTTGCATTCTGGGATAATATGACGGAAAACTCTTGCAAAAAAATTCTAAGGGAGTGCTGTATCCTGGATGCAGCAGTTAACGATGTTCAGGAGAAAAGTAGGATAGTAGAAAATTGCAGCCAATTTCATGAATTTTTTGACGTGAGACGTCTATGATTTCAATATGGGGGTCATTTTCGGGAAACGATCCTTATGTGCAGCGCCATCTATCGGAATTCTAGAGAGTTCTAGACATTCCGAGGTAATTCGAGAAGTTTCTTGAAATTTCGCAAAAATTCAAGACAATTCGAGAGAATTCACGGACTTTTCAGAAAATTCGAGGGACTGCAAGGAGTTTCTAGGCAATTCGAGAAAGAAGGAAAGACCATGGACGTATCCACGTACTATTACAGTTGTATCGAAGATACAGCCGCCGACAATTTTTTTGACGGGGTACGTCTATGGTTTCACTATGGGGGTCATTTTGGGAAACGATCCTTATGTGCAGCGCCATCTATCGGAATTCTAGGGAGTTCTAGACATTTCGAGGTAATTCGAGAAGTTTCTAGAAAATTCGAGGGAATGCAAGGAGTTTCTAGGAAATTCGAGAAAGAAGAAAAGACCATGGGCGTATCCACGTATAATTATAGCTGTATCGAAGATACTAAGATACTAATTCGAACAATGTTCATTGCAGTCATGAACCGATCATTTTATCAACATGAGCGATATTAACTATGATATCAAGTCCCATTGACAACTCCGTCATTATTTCCAATCATGGCGGTAGTCAATCGCAATGAAATTGGCTAAAGTATTAAAAAATTCTAATGTTCACCATTCGAAAGTCTGTTATCGGAATTTAGTAATTTTTGTATCGTTGAATTTCCGATTTTCTATTTTATATCTGCCTGAAATTTGTAAACAAAGTACTGACGTCTGTATTTCGATACATAAAAATTCGAAAAATAGAAATTTTTCACACAATTCTATTAATCTTCTTCAACCGTAGACTTTCCAAATTTTTTTAATTTTCCAGAAGCTTTCCGCCGCTTAAAAAAGCATAATTAAAATCGCAAATTCAAAATGTGAATAAAAAAATCATTCCAAAATGTACGCCAACTTAGACTCGTAGACTTTCAAAATTTTTCTAATTTTCCAGAAGCTTTCCGCCGCTTAAAAAAGCACCATTAAAATCGCAAATTCAAAATGAGAATAAAAAAATGATTCCAAAATGTACACCACCCTAGGGTCAAACGCGTCACGAATTGAAATCCTAATGGACCCCGTAACCGAAGATACTTCCCATCCAAACGAGCAATGCTAAAAAAACAAAACAGCCAAGGGCAAACGAAAACATTCAAAGAAACCCAGAGACACGAGTTTCCCCACTGATTCATAAACCCGTATAAATAGCCCGGCATCCTGAATCATTCGAGCATGTACAGACCAAAAAACATTAGACTAAACTAAAGAAAACACTCGAGGACAGTGAACCTACCGCTGGCATTGAACAGTTGAAGAGCAGGATGTGCATCAGGTGTTGGTGATGTTTCTCTCTTCTTGGCTCCGAACACGGTAGGAGTGGGTATGATCCGGTGACTGCGGGAGGGCAGGACCATGGCATTGGCATAGATGGATTGTTCGATGACATTGGCATAGGTGTTCTCCTCCTGGCTATTCTTCATCGTCATGATGGCCTCGATGGCGGCGAATTCCCTGGGTCTCATGAGATGGAACGTCTTCCTGACGACTCCAGAGGAGCCTTTTCCTGGCGCAGGTGGGTCCTTCCGGCTCAAGTTATCGATCCTCCGGATGTTTCCGCTGGTCTGCACCCCCGAGGACACTTTCTGCCTCTCGACTTCGATTTTCGGCGACTTCGGGGCTGCCATCCGCAGAACTGGTGGCGCCGTAACTTTAACTGACTCCTGAAATCTTGAAGTCGAGGGAATAGCCCTGACATCGTCCGGCCTCTTCGGTTTCGGGCGCTTCGGCAGCGAATGCTTCATCTCCTTCAACATCTCCTTCAAATCCGTCACTCTATTCTCAGAACTAACAATTGTCGTTTTGGCTCTATCATTCTTCTCCACTTTCTCGCTCTTCCGCAAGTTCTCAGTCTGAACAAGAATATCCAACACCTTGCTCACCTGGTTGGACGAATCACTCTTCTTGAAATTTCTTCCCTCCACCAATCGCTGTTGTTCAAGCCTCAACTTACTTGTACTCAATTGCCTGTCGATCTCCTCGAATATCTGGGAAAACTCACGTTGAATAACTTCAGCACTAGTTCTTACTTCGTCAAACTTTTCCGTACGTGTATCTCGATGTTCAGTAACTCTGCTACGGAGAAGTTTTGGTGAATTTGAAAAACTTCCACTGCTATTTTCATCGTCTTGAGATGTTCCAATGGTGCTAGTTAAAGATCGAGTGGGGATTGGGGATGAATGCTTCTTAATGATATCCTGAAGGGCTGAGAGACGATTGGTAACATCCATCGTTGGGCAGTATTTCCTGAAAGATCAAGTGGTGATGGTAATTTTCATAATTGCTCATTATGAGATACTATTCGATATTTTCTCGGGGGTTGTGAGAAGCCCTGGGCGCACGGACAGTCTTTTGCTCGTCTTGTGTCTTCTGCTCGGTTAACAACGTATCAGGAGTCTTTTGCTGTCTGTGTAGTTTCGTTTTAGAATAGTTTACCAATGGAAACCTCATGGAAAAAAATATATGACGCATACACCAGTAGCGAAACGGTAAACCGGGTTAAGTCAATTTTTTTATTTTTTTATTAAGCCTCCGAACCCCTTTCGGGCTCATTCAGCTACCAATACATTTATTACAATTTATCATTACGTAGTAGTAAAATATATAAATTGTAATAGTCTCTTAATGTTAGTTAATTAGTTTGTGTCTTTGTTAAACACATTTTATATCTGAATTGAACAATTTTTGAAGAATTTTGAAATAGCTTTAATGTCTTTTCTTCTCAGGGATTTTACGATATCTTCAAGGTGACCGGAGTTTTTTTCCCCGAAAAAAATTCCTCGGCAAAAATTTCCCCGGAAAATGTTTCCCCCAGTAAAGATTTCCCCGAACAGAAATTTTAAAATTTCTTTTTATAATTTTTTCCTTGACTTGTTTTCCCATTTTGTGGGGGTTGTCAATTATAATTCGTTTAACTGAACTTATTTGGATGTGGCCACTGAGTCATTCCTTTGTGAACGTATATAATGAATGTGATAAATTCTTGAAGGATGTAGCTAATTTTGTGTTGTTGTAAATTGGCAGTTGATGATGAATTGAAAAATAAATCTTTGATTGATTAGTATTTGAGGTATTTTGTGGGGGAATTTTATTCGGGGGAATTTTTTCCGGGGAAATTTTTGTTAAGAGAAATGTCTTCCGGGAAATTTTTATTGGGGAAATTAATTCCGAGAACCATTTTTCTATCTCTTTTAGATTCCGAGATGTTCATCAAAAACTGGCAAAAGTGAAAATCGACTTAACCCGGTTTACCCCTTCGCTACTGAAATGTCATATGTCATATATTTTTACATATATGAGGGTGAAAAATATATGAGATAATCTATATTGAATATATGACTCATATGCTCATCAGATATATTATTATACATATTTGCACGCATATATTCTTATATAGAATGAAATGTATGAGAAAATACATGTTGGATGTATGAGTCATGTACTTGTCCTCTATGAGATCGTATATAATTCTTCATCTATAATTCGTATACAACCATCGGCTAATTTACCATACTTTCACATATACCGGTATTTACGTCCTATATTTTGGTATAGAGGAGGGTGGGGTGGAATAGACACTTTCGACTTGCTTTAAATTATTCATAACTCAAAACCAAATTTATAAGTAGAGCTCAGTTTAGGCTCGCCACAAAGGGAAAGAATTGTTCTTTGTATTGAAAAAAAATAATTAAATTTTATTAACCTTTCAACCCCTCATTAACATTCAAAAAAAAGTCTAGTGTCCGTTTTACCCCAACCTCCCCTATATTCCCTCACGTACAATTGTACATGTATGGATTATATAGGACTCATATATTTTCCACGTCGGCTCCTTCATATTGCGCTTTTCGTGCGAGTATGGGCCATGTATTTTTGAGCGGGTTATAGTTCCTTATTTTATTTTCCTAATAATGTTTATAATACGCCCAGTGTGGCTTTCGCAAAAAATTTCTGCAATCTTACGTATTTTCTCACAGCCCCGAAGGGATTTCCTCCTAGAATCTTTTTCCAATAAAGAAAGAAACAAGTTCTACTGGAGTTCTATTAAAATTTCGGCCTGTTCCCCCCTAGCTATATCTGCCGGAAGGGGTAAATACAAGCTGATGTTCCTAGCCAACTTACTCTGTTGGTATTTTTTAAATAAATAAACTACTATTTACCCAGCTCCGGCGGCATCACCGCTCCCAATCTTCTTCTCCCCAACTTTCTCAGCATTCTGCGACACAGAACCTCCAGCACTTCCCGTTAAAAAAGCACTCCGAGAGGCATCGATCGCCCTCCTAGCATCACTCCCCAATTTCGGGCTCCACCTCCGTCCCTTCTCATCAATATCACCCACCTGATGACTCCGGAAGTATTTACTGATATCCTTCTCCCCCCTCGGCCCCTCCGGGACTCTGCTGCGCCTCTTCCAATCTTCCCCCTGATCTCCCTTACTCCCATCACGCTTAGCGAAGAAACTCGTATTCACCGTGACTTTAGTGATATTCCCAATGGCATTGAACTTGGAAATGAGAGCTCGTGTGCCCCTTCTCGGGGAGTTCTCCATGGCGGACGTTACCATGTCCTGCACGACCTCCTCATTACCATCAATTCTCTTCTCGATCTCGCCGAGCCGCGATGCCTCAAGTAGCATGGCTGCTCGCGACTTAGCTTGTTCTTCTTGCACGATCGCCGCAGCTTCTTTGTCGAGTTCGCTGATGTTCGTGAGGATCGACAGCCCCGACTGTCGCTTCACCCCTTTCTTCCCGTCCCTAGTGTTCCGGTCGGAGCGGCTGAAGAAGTGTCTGAGGGAGCCTTCGTCGTGGCTCCTGGAGGGATCCGAAGCAGCTGACGAAGGCGCAACGCTACTCGAGGTCTCTTTGTTGACGTTCGAGTGCTCAAAGACATTCCTCTTGTACCAAGGTCGCGGCATCGCAGTGCTCTGACCTCCAACGGCGGCGGCTGTTGACGAATGAGCTTCCCTCTTCGGCAAAAGAACACCACCTCGAAGCACCAGAGTATCTGTGCTGATGCTCTGAACCTCTTTGGCCTCAGGCTGTCTCCTACCCGCGGGCTCACCAAATAATTGAATTTTACCGGTCCCCTGATTCTTCCTCTCACCATCCATTCCCGTATCGCGTTTCTTCACCAAATGCTCCGGTGGCTTTGGCGCAGGTCTTCGCTTCCTCTTGCCAGTACCGACAACCACGATCTCCTGAACCTCGCAGAGACTTCTCGGTCTCGCACTCGGGGGATTTGGCGCACGTCTCTTACCCCTCACATGAACCCGCCTGATGTTCCCCCGATCCTCAGTCCGCTTAACTGCACCCGACAGATTCCTCTGGTGACTAATGTTGCTGCAAGATCCGAATGACGTGGTGCATGTCTGCAACGAATATCTGGCGGTAATGTCACGTCGCCGGGAGAGGACATTGGCCGGCAATGTTCTTGTGACATTCAGTGTCAAATTTCTCGCATCTCTCTCGAGAATTTTGACAGCACCGTCGCCGAAGGGTCCGACTTTCGTTGGGTCCTGACGCGCTAGGTCTATCGTGTGGAGTTCAGGGCCCGATCGGCCGGCCTGAAAGGCGAAACTCCGGACTGTCGCGGTACTGTAGAACGTGTCGACACTGTCACTGCTTGAGAACACACTCTCAGGCGCAATCCTGATCTTACGCGGATTGGAATTGTGCTGGGGCTTTGGCGAACGCTTGAACCACTTGAATAATGAAAAACGGGGACTTGACGTGCCCGAGCGGGCTGACGATAAACTGCACTCCTCGCTACTGTACTCGTTAAGCTCTACCATACTTTGTTCCTTCCTTCCCACTTGTGATGAATTCTTGGGGTTTTTTCTTTATTCCGAACACTGCACATCCCCCTACCACTTGGCTATCACCAACACTGTTTAGGCAGCGTTTTGCCGAGTTTCTTTATTTAGAATTTTTTCACACAGTCGGCGCGAGGGCACTCGCGCCGATTGTTTCGGTGATGATGGTGCTGATTTATTGGGTTGGAGGATGGACTTTTTTTAAGGTGAGTAATTATTCGGAGTGAATTTTGGTTATCGTTTATTTTTAATATCTTCTGGGAGTTTGCAGGGAACGTCTTCGGTCAGAGCGGCTTTCGGTGAACTCGCGACGACCGTGGCTTTTGAGTCTTTATTATTAGATGCTCCCCTTTCCTCCACTACTGCCCCGTTTGTCCGCTGCTATTTTCATGTTCCACGAGCGACGAGGTATAAGGTAAAATCGTGAGTTTTTAAATTGCCGGTTTTCCGAGGTTTTTTGGTGGAATAATTCGGTTTTTTCGGTGCTGGGGCGGACGCAGTTTGTTGGACGGCATTGGTGCAGACCACGTTGTAGATTTAGCCATTTTCAATCATCAAATTTGTCAAGTAAATTGCGGGAGGAAAGTTTGAAAAAAAATCATGAATATTCTGCGCGATTCAAATCAACTTTTGCACAGAATTATTTTTTTTAAAGAGGCGTTGTTTGTAAATAAGTCATTGAAATTGTCTAAACTTTCGGAAACCGCATTTTTTTTTGCTTAAACTCGATTTCTAGTGAAATTCTGGATGCAAATAAATTTGTTACGATTTCGAACAAATGATTTTTATAGCGGGAAATTGATTGTTACAAATTATTTATAGGAAATGCTCGTAATTTTAAAGAAGTTACCTTTTTATTTTATTTTTTCAATTTTTTTTCATAAAAAAAATGAAAAAAAAAATTGTTCAGACCGGCAAAATCTAAATAATAAAATCATCGTAAAATGTCCGGAAACTTAGGATCAAATGAATCATATTCGCTCTACGATTATTTCCTTAAACAAGAGTTGCTCGTTTAACTAGGCCATCCTGTAAATTAAGTGCACCCGGAAACATAAATTATTTATCACAAAAGTTTAACACTGACGATAATCTTCATATTAGGCATAAAATTTTTATTCATTTTCTTCTCATTTCTTTAGATTCTTTCTACATTTTAATCTTCTCTCTAATCTCGAAGAAATAATTTTTTCATCTGTGTTATTTTGCCACTGCTGAATTAATTATTATCAATAATATTAGCCTGACAATTGACCACGAACTCAACCAGAATATTTTTATTCGTATCAACTTCCGTTTAGAATTTATTTGAGATTTTCCTCTTCAAAATTTAAGTTATGTACGTACTACTTCAACTACCTATTCCTATTCTAAAAAGAACATACACTTAAAGTCGATAACTATCGATATCTCGCAAGTCTGTCACGCTCATTCCTCATTGGTTCCAGTCGTCTGAGGCGGCAAATTTAATTCATGATTAATTTAATTTTGAGATTTTCAATTATGATTGTTACGATTACAGCGCGCTGTAGCGCGCGTTCGGTCTCGTATGAAGAAATTAGTTTTTAGTGGTCTGACAGCGAGTCGATAACTCCGCTAACCTCTTCACCCCAAGATGTCACCACTCTAGACGAAAATTGCAGGTTTCGAATAATTGCATGAATATTTGAACAGTAAATATGAGCCGGCAAAGGGTCAAACGTTGTCTCGTTTATGTTCAGAAATAGCCCCAGACACGAATGCTCCTCATTCTTTTCTCGTATGCTCCAGAAATAATTGAAAAAGGGGAGAGAAATCAATCTGAAAATTCCGGCTAGGAGAACGAACTCATTAAAAAATGAAGAAGAATGGGGATCCGAGGGTAAAACAACCTGACGAAAGATTAAAATATCTCCGAAACTTTTCCATCTCCGTGATTAATTTCTTGTTGATTTTTTCTCTCCATCTGGAGGAAAGTGAACGGTGCTATATCATTTTATAATGACTCATTCGCGCCCGGATAATTAGGTGGAGTAGGCGGCGCGCATTTCCGAGCGTTCCTCACCGAGAAATTAAAATCCGTTTTTGTGCTTCTCAAAAGGGGAGTTTTTTTTCTTTCCTCGGGACTTTTTTTTCTCGCTGAAATGCGCTGGAGGAGGAGGAGGAGGTGGAGAACGCCTTCTACTGAATAAAGTCCCCGCACAATTTCCGGTTATTCGCAAGAGGAAAACTCGGGGAGAAACGAAAATGACTTTGCTCAGGAGTCTCCGGGGGGTGTCTCATGGACGTTCCTCTTTCTTGACTTCATTTATCGATCGAGCACGGCTGCATTTCACGTTCAATTCCCCTGTTCACTGGTGCTTTTTTGTGCAATTAATGATTCAGTATGACCCCGAAACCTGACGACTTTAGAGATGAATGTTGACTTGTGGGACTGGGGTTAAATGAGGGCAGAGTGATGGAACACGAATGAGTATAATCGATTGAATCAATTATGCGGATGTCTGAGTACTCATTGTCTAGATTTGGACATTTGAAAGTGTCATTTTATCAACTGAATTGCCTGAGGAAAGTGTTTAAAAAATGATGGATTTTTCTTACGTACAAATCGTGGGAATAACTTAAACTTTTGGAAATTTTACGTTTAATTTCCCTGTTCCACGGTGATTTCGTTGGGTCATTAATGTAATAAGCAGCATTGATATTTTTACCAGATTTCTAAAAGATTTTCAAGCGATTTGCAGTGAATACGGACGAAAAAATTTAATAGGAAAACCTATCGAATTCGTTAGAAAATTGTAGTGGATTTCTATCAAACTTTCTATTAGTTTTTAGCTGATTCTGTTGACATGTTCAGTAGAAAATAACATAATATTTCATAGAAAAAGTCAACAGTTTTTTTCATTCTATTTTTATTTCCTTCTCATCAAGGAAATCAAACGAAAAAACTTGGAAAATTTGAGCCGAGGAAAGTCCATAGAAAATATCTCACTAGAATAAGTTGTATAGGAGAATTGAATTCTATTGACTTTTTCTACTGAATATTTTCTATTGGACATTTCAATAGAATCGGCCAATAATAATCGGAATCGAAATAATAATCAAATGTTATAGTTATAAAACTGAAAAATCAATTATTTGAAATAATAAGAATTCTTTTCAGGAAAATATAATGATAGTTTTTAATAATATTTGCCGTTAGAAGGACGGTGGCGATAGGTTTCGATAGGTTTTTCTATTAAATTTTTTCGTGCGTGTTCATTTCAAATCGCTTGAAAATCTTTTAGAAACTAATAGAACAGTTCAATAGAAATTCAACAGAATTTTCTAACGAACTCGATAGCTTTTTCTATTAAATTTTTCCGTCCGTGAAGATCTCAAGTTGAGGCCTACGAGTCTACACTTGTCCTGTTAGTTCCCTCTAAATTCTAAAAAAAAAAGCTCAAAAATCAGTTGGAAATGTTCAGTTCTCGAATGAATCCTCAAATATTCGAAATACCATCGTCGATCTGACATTTATCCCGACCTCGATTACTCCCCCAAACCCAGATGACAGAGAAGAAATAGACAAAATAATTCCATCCGCTATCTTTTACCCATTTACCGTAACAACCGTGTTCCTCAAATATCTGGAAAATATTTCCCTGGAGATGGACGTTTTTCAGATACCGTGGAAGTTGGAAAAAACGAAAAACCAATGAAATAAAATAAGAGGAGTTTTCAATACACATGAGAATACCCCTGGAAATGTTTTCTGGGGTCCTGTCTGCCGGCGTACGACAGCGTCACGTCGTTTCACGTCGTTATACGTCGAAAGGCAAAGCGAGAGTGTCGTCGCGTGCAGATACAGGGATGGCAAAACGTTGCAGATAGAGCCAAGGGAAAAACCCCCAAAACTTTGGCATCGTTTCTTCTTTTTGCCGAGGGATAGAGAGAGGGAGTGCGACTGGCGTACAATCCCCACGGAGTATCCAATCCCCCAACCCCACCCTCTCTATTTTCGTGTGCTCCTCGCGACCGGTAGCGCCTTGTACCAATCACGTGCGCCGGAAAAAGCGAAACACAATACCCCGACGGGGTCATTTCCGGAATTAAAAATGAAATATGCATAGTGCAACTTCACTTCGCCAACGAATTTCGGATAATTTCTTAGGGGGAGATGAGAATAATTAATATGAATTCTCATAAGACGGGGGGTCTCATGCATTAAGAATGTTACAGGATTGAGAATACGGCGATATTGGAGTTTGCAAAAGGTGTCAGCGAAGAGCTAGATATGAGGAGACGCGGTGAGAATTTGTTGCGAGAATTCCAGATGTCAATTGTGGAAAATGGAATGGTTTTTATTAGTATTTTGATACACATAAAGAGATGGTTTATTTCAGTAGCGAAATGGTAGAACGGTATAAGTCATATTTGGCTATTGACTAGTTTTCAATAAATATCTCGGAATCTAAGGGAGATAGCAGAATTTTTCTTACGACCTTTTTTGTAGAGCTGATTGAGAGCTACATAAAATGTAATTACGAAAATTTCGCTATTTCCGTTAGATTCGGAAATATTCCTCAAAAACTCAATTGGGAGATAAGTCGACTTAAACCGGTTTACCACTTCGCTACTGATTTGAATGCAATGAACTTTGTTGCGATTAGATGGAGGGGTTTATGCAATGGAAACAATTGTTTCCTTGGTCCTGATAGAAGATTTATTTAAAATTAATTGTTTATTTCAGTGTAATGAAGAGGTTTTTTCTACTCGAATGTCCCATTTTTTTCAGGGTAATTATTGACCTATAATCAACTTTTTTTACATTTTCTTGTAATAATTTATAAAAAATCATAAATAGATGAAGAGGTTTCTTCAATGTAAACAAATGTTTCCTCGATTCAGATAAAGACTATTAGTTGAAGATGAGATCATTGTTTGCATAAATTGTTGCATACATTGTTTATTTATTTAAAAATATTGTTAAAGTAGATGGAAAAATGTTTAGTGAAGTTGTAATCAACTTTTTTGACATTTTCTTCTAAGAAATTATAAAAAATTATAAATAAATGATGACGATATTGGCATTCCCAAATGGTGTCTGTGAAGAGATGGGTAATTTCTGGAAAATGGAATTTTTTAAATTTGTATTTTGATACACACAGAGAAGCGATTTATTTGGATTCAATGAACTCTATTGGGATTAGATGAATGGATTTATTTAATGGAAACAAATGTTTCCTCGATCCCGATAGAGACTATTAGTTGAAGATGAGGTCATTGTTTGCATAAACAGCTGCATACATTGGTTACATAAATAATTTATTTGACTCCGATAGAAGAGTTATTTGGAATTAATTATTTATTCATTTGAAAAATTGTTGAAATGGATAGAAAAAGTTTAATGAAGAGGTTTATTCGACTCGAGTGTTCCACTTTTCCGAGTGCAATTATTGCTTTTAATTAACTTCCTTGACATTCTCTTTCTATAAATGAATAATCGAAATTGTTTAACCCACTGGAAACTTTTGTATTTTAATTAAAAATGGATTCACGAATTGTTTATAATTCTGAATATTTTCCAGGCTGTCTTCGGGACATTGTCCATCACATCAAATCTCGTCAAGTTTTCAAAGAATACCAACAGTTGTTTTTAATTACACTGTGTAAAAATTTAGAATTTAGGGCTAGAATTTCCAGTGCTTGAAAATTTTAATCAAGTGACAGTTCCACCGAAATTCCAGGGAATTTCGTCGTTAAAAGATTACAATTTGATAGAAACACACGGACGAAAAAATTTAATAGAAAAACCTGTCGAATTCGTTAGAAAATTCTATGGAATTTCTATTGAACTATTCCATTAGTTTCAATAGAAAATATTCAGTAGAAAAAGTCAATAGAATTCAATTTTTCTGTATAACTTATTCTATTGAAATATTTTCTAAAGAATTTCCTCGGCTCAAATTTTTTAAGTTTTTTCGTTTGATTTTCTTGATGAGAAGAAAAGAAAAATAGAATGAAAAAAAGTTGGAAAATTTAATTCGATATTAAATTTTTTCGTGCGTGCATCGATGAATTATTCCATGAAAACAAATAGAAATCAGAAAGATCTCAATTAATTAAAAATTCAGCCGAATTTGGTGCTAAATATCGACTGTTTGTTTGAAATATTAAGTAAATTGTAAAACTATAAAATTTGAAATTTCACGATTATTTCCCCCTAAACCTAATTCTAAACTTATTCTCAACTATTCAATTGCTATTCTCGATTAAAAAACTTGTTCTTCCCCTAGTAGTGGCCAATATTAGTGAGTACATTTTTTCATTCCATTCGTTTTTTGCACGAAGCACGCATAAAAAAACTCCAGGGTTAATTGGTATTTACGTATTACAATGTTAACTTTTACGATGACAAACATTGTTGAATACGTAAATGGAAGCTGGACGGCGGAGCCAGATCCCCACGGGATAATACCTGAATGTGCATCCGACGGTGTGCCCATGTGGTTCTGGTATTACCGCATGATATTTAATTCAGTGAACTCCACAGCCGAGAATTTATCATATTTTTCGACGCAGACGAGTCCCTCTGATCAGAAATAATAATCGTTTCATACTATAACTGGGTGCCTCCTGCACTGAGAGAAAAATATAATTCTTCTGACTATATTCCATCACTATCGAATTATAGTCAAAAAGTCCTCAACAATTTTTCATGGGTTACGGTAACTATGGCCGGAGAAGTAATTACTACAATGGAATGTAGTCATTGGAACTATTTTATATTTTAGTTCTCCTCACGATAAATTTGTCGATTTGTCGATTTGTTGTGGTTACTTTTGAACTTTGGATAGTTTAACTGCATTTTGATTTGCAAAAATTACGCTTGTGAAGTTACAATAATGTTATGTGCCGCATACAAAAAAAAATATTGTTCACCAAAATGCCTCAACTATTTTCTTATTGTAAATCAAACTTCAGATTTTTCTCTCAGTGTGAATTATCAAAGTCGGGTTTCCTAGGGCAATCAAGTCGCGGTATTTTGAAACACATTGCAGGGCTAATTATAGTGATGCCGCAGTAAGTCGACGGAATATTGTTCGGTGGAGGTGAATTAATCTTTGATGACTCCAGCAATAGTGAGTATTCATGAACAACGAGTTGGGGAGGAAACAGTGAGTATGTCGTATTCAGGATTAGTTACTCAGCGGTATATTCACCGCTGCATGAATGAGAGAGAACACAGAGGAATTGAAATTTGTTTTTAACGAAAAACACGGACTTTTCGCTTGGGTTTACGACGAAAAAACTGTTGAAATTGATGTAGTTGTAAGAGTAGGGAGATTTTGCATAATTAAGATTGAGTACTAAAACTAATTAGAATTGGAATCCGTAGCAACATGTGTTTTTCAACGTGAGAGCTTTCATTTGAGCTCCTTTTGATAATAAATATCGTTTCAATTTTGAAGATCTAAACTTAATTCTTCGGTTTAAACAGTTGGGAAAAATTCGTTAAATCTGAAGGGAGTGGGGAAGGGCCCTTTTCAGAAAGATTTATAAAGTTATGGAGAAATTTTTAGTTTCGGATTGACCCTTATTTATTACTGATTAATGAACTATAAATTTTGCGTCCCAAAAATCATATTTTTCAAATTGTAATAAATGTGTCCGTACTCATAATGAGACAGAAATCGATTTCAGTTTTAAAACATCTGCTATTTGTTTATGAAAATATCGAGAACTAAAAATTGAGAACAAAGTATTAATGATTATTTTCCAAGAATTGAGGGAAAATTATAAAACTCCTGCGGGAAATTTTCCTCGCAAATTCCCTCCGAACCCGTATATTCTTCACTTCTTGTTGTCCCGTATCACCAATAATTTTCCGGAAAAAGACCTTAAGTTCGATTCAAGGGGAAAAAGTCAGGGGAATTTCAAATTTCTTACAAAATTCAAGTCAAGTCTCAATTTTTCAGCGGTATGAAGATGAAAGTTCCAGAATTGACATGAATTTTCCATTAACAATGAATATTCATTGCCAAATTCCCTTGAATTTTCAGGGAATTTCGTTAAACTTCTCCGAATTTTAGGAATATTGGAGGAATTCCCTAAAAATTCAAAAGAATCTAGAATTTACGGAGAGATTTCTCCGAATTTTTAGAAAATTTTGACAGTGTGAACAGTGACATGTTCCTAGAAACCAGTGACGTGTTCCTGCAAATCAAAAAAATTTTCTCTGTACGTCCTTACGTAGTAGTCTCTCCATAAAATTGATATCTCCCAAAAGACGAATTCCCCAAGTTCATCTCCTCCGTAGGCGAAAGAGATTGGACGAGAGCCTGAGCATAAGCATGTTTAACTTGTAAATTCCCTCCGAATCCGTATATTCTTCACTTCTTGTTGTCCCGTATCACCAATAATTTTCCGGAAAAAGACCTTAAGTTCGATTCAAGGGGAAAAAGTCAGGGGAATTTCAAGTTTCTTACAAAATTCAAGTCAAGTCTCAATTTTTCAGCGGTATGAAGATGAAAGTTCCACAATTGAGATGAATTTTCCATTAACAATGAATATTCATTCCCAAATTCCCTTGAATTTTCAGGAAATTCCGTTAAACTTCTCCGAATTTTAGGAATATTGAAGGAATTCCCTAAAAATTCAAAAGAATCTAGAATTTACGGAGAGATTTCTCCGAATTTTTAGAAAATTTTGACAGTGTGAACAGTGACATGTTCCTAGAAACCAGTGACGTGTTCCTGCAAATCAAAAAAATTTTCTCTGTACGTCCTTACGTAGTAGTCTCTCCATAAAATTGATATCTCCCAAAAGACGAATTCCCCAAGTTCATCTCCTCCGTAGGCGAAAGAGATTGGACGAGAGCCTGAGCATAAGCATGTTTAACTTGTAAATTCCCTCCGAATCCGTATATTCTTCACTTCTTGTTGTCCCGTATCACCAATAATTTTCCGGAAAAAGACCTTAAGTTCGATTCAAGGGGAAAAAGTCAGGGGAATTTCAAATTTCTTACAAAATTCAAGTCAAGTCTCAATTTTTCAGCGGTATGAAGATGAAAGTTCCAGAATTGACATGAATTTTCCATTAACAATGAATATTCATTGCCAAATTCCCTTGAATTTTCAGGGAATTTCGTTAAACTTCTCCGAATTTTAGGAATATTGGAGGAATTCCCTAAAAATTCAAAGGAATCTAGAATTTACGGAGAGATTTCTCCGAATTTTTAGAAAATTTTAACAGTTTGAACAGTGACATGTTCCTAGAAACCAGTGACGTTTTCCTGCAAATCAAAAAAATTTTCTCTGTACGTCCTTACGTGGTAGTCTCTCCATAAAATTGATATCTCCCAAAAGACGAATTCCCCAAGTTCATCTCCTCCGTAGGCGAAAGAGATTGGACGAGAGCCTGAGCATAAGCATGTTTAACTTGTAAATTCCCTCCGAATCCGTATATTCTTCACTTCTTGTTGTCCCGTATCACCAATAATTTTCCGGAAAAAGACCTTAAGTTCGATTCAAGGGGAAAAAGTCAGGGGAATTTCAAATTTCTTACAAAATTCAAGTCAAGTCTCAATTTTTCAGCGGTATGAAGATGAAAGTTCCAGAATTGACATGAATTTTCCATTAACAATGAATATTCATTGCCAAATTCCCTTGAATTTTCAGGGAATTTCGTTAAACTTCTCCGAATTTTAGGAATATTGGAGGAATTCCCTAAAAATTCAAAAGAATCTAGAATTTACGGAGAGATTTCTCCGAATTTTTAGAAAATTTTAACAGTGTGAACAGTGACATGTTCCTAGAAACCAGTGACGTGTTCCTGCAAATCAAAAAAATTTTCTCTGTACGTCCTTACGTAGTAGTCTCTCCATAAAATTGATATCTCCCAAAAGACGAATTCCCCAAGTTCATCTCCTCCGTAGGCGAAAGAGATTGGACGAGAGCCCGAGCATAAGCATGTTTAACTTGTAAATTCCCTCCGAATCCGTATATTCTTCACTTCTTGTTGTCCCGTATCACCAATAATTTTCCGGAAAAAGACCTTAAGTTCGATTCAAGGGGAAAAAGTCAGGGGAATTTCAAGTTTCTTACAAAATTCAAGTCAAGTCTCAATTTTTCAGCGGTATGAAGATGAAAGTTCCACAATTGAGATGAATTTTCCATTAACAATGAATATTCATTCCCAAATTCCCTTGAATTTTCAGGAAATTCCGTTAAACTTCTCCGAATTTTAGGAATATTGGAGGAATTCCCTAAAAATTCAAAAGAATCTAGAATTTACGGAGAGATTTCTCCGAATTTTTAGAAAATTTTAACAGTGTGAACAGTGACATGTTCCTAGAAACCAGTGACGTGTTCCTGCAAATCAAAAAAATTTTCTCTGTACGTCCTTACGTAGTAGTCTCTCCATAAAATTGATATCTCCCAAAAGACGAATTCCCCAAGTTCATCTCCTCCGTAGGCGAAAGAGATTGGACGAGAGCCTGAGCATAAGCATGTTTAACTTGTAAATTCCCTCCGAATCCGTATGTTCTTCACTTCTTGTTCCATATTCCACGGCACATCCCAGCAATTGCCTACTGCTGCGAGTGCACATGCTGCACGTACCAGGGATCATGTATGCCAGTAAAAAAAAGCCCAGAGCCGGGTGAATTCAGCGAGCACACAATCCAACAATATGCAGTGCCCTGAACTCGTGTATGCATTGCTCGAATGACCCTGCGATAAAAGTGAAAATCATCGCAGGTAAAAAAGGGATGAAAAATTCCGAGGTAACGACAAGCAGTTCAATGTCCATTTAGTCCCATCCTTCTCGTGACAAAACTCCTTGTTCTCTCACCCAGTGTACTTTGAATTCATTGTCATGGGGGCTGCAGTGGAGAAAAGGTGCACTTTCAGTTGTTACATTTGCAACGTTAAGCTCGGGGATGAAGGGGTTGAGAAGAGGAATACTGAGGAACTCGGAGCGAATGGGGGCTCTGTACGTGAGGCGCATTGGATGGTACGTGTTAAGTATTAAAATGTTGACTGGACTGTTGATACAGACTGCTGTTGGCTGGTTGTTCTTGGTGAGGATGGGATGTTGGTATGTTACTTTAATCAGTTGCCAACAGTATTTACAATTATTCACGGAAGCTGGGATGGCGAGTGGGAAAATGCGTTGGGGGTGTTTTTGGTGATTCATTTGACCATTAGGAGTTGACACAACAAGGTGAACGCTATTTCCTTCAATTGCTATTGAGGAAATTCGACAATATTGACGTTGCAACTTGTTCACACCTAACAATTGATAGAAATCGCTGCTGAGAGTTTCAGCGGAGTGAATAGTGCGAATTTTGTTTACAAAAAAACAATGGAGGTCGATAACAATTGGGGATATTGAACAAGGTAATGAATGTGAAATATTAATAAGGGAAAATTGTCGAGTTTGACGCAGTGAGTGAAATTGTCACTCATTGATGATTTTGAGGAAATCTTGGTTCGTGAATTGACGATTTGAATTCTCAAATTACAAATAATTTTGTTCCTGAATTAATGATTTCCCGTTTTCTCTTTTGACATTACTTGTTAAGTATTAAAATGTTGACTGGACTGTTGATACAGACTGCTGTTGGCTGGTTGTTCTTGGTGAGGATGGGATGTTGGTATGTTACTTTAATCAGTTGCCAACAGTATTTAAAATTATTCACGGAAGCTGGGATGGCGAGTGGGAAAATGCGTTGGGGGTGTTTTTGGTGGTTCATTTGACCATTAGGAGTTGACACAACAAGGTGAACGCTATTTCATTCAATTGCTATTGAGGAAATTCGACAATATTGACGTTGCAATTTGTTGACACCTAACAATTGATAGAAATCGCTGCTGAGAGTTTCAGCGGAGTGAATAGTGCGAATTTTGTTTACAAAAAAACAATGGAGGTCGATAACAATTGGGGATATTGAACAAGGTAATGAATGCGAAATATTAATAAGGGAAAATTGTTGAATTTGATGCAATGAGGGAAATTACCACTTATTCTTGTAAGATTTTACATAACAATTAGATTAAATAATTCTAATTATCAGTCATTTTTGTTTAAACTTAACATAATTGTGCTTGAATTGACCATTTGGGTTGTCAAATTGCAAATAATTTTGTTCCTAAATTAATTTTTCGTTTTTTGTACTAAAATTTTGACTAGATTGTTGGTAGCTGAATAATAAAAAAAAACTGTTGGTAGCTAGTTGTTTTGATACTTTCATCAGTCGCCAAAAGCACGTAAAATTATTCTCGGAAACTGGGATGGTGGATCGGGAAATGTGTTGTTGGGAGTGACTTTGGGGGTTCATTTGACCATTAGGAGTTGACGCAACAAGGTGAAGGCTATTTCATTCAATTGCTATTGAGGAAATTCGACAATATTGACGTTGCAACTTGTTGCCACCTAACAATTGACAGAAATCGCTGCTGAGAGTTTCTGAAAAAAAAACACTGTAGATAGTTAACAATTGTATTAATTAAAAAAAATGGACATGAATTATCAGCAAGGGAAAATTGACATGAAGGTTCCCGAAAGTTTAAACAATTTGAAAATTTATTTATAAACAACGAATAATTAAAAAAATAATAATTCTCTGCAAAACGCAATTTGAATAACGTTGAATATTCACGATTTTCTTCACATTTTTCTCACGCTATTTAATTCACGAATTTAATGATCGAAGATGGTTGAATCTATAATTGATCGGTACCAAACTGCAAAAGCCATTTAGATATTCTTAAACATAACACAATTGCGCTCAAATTGAGCTTATTCTTCGTTGCCACAGAATGCTTGATTAAATTACGTAACAACTCAATAATATTCCGTAAATAATAAATTAAATGTTGAACTTCCATCTTACGACGTCACCCGAATTTCTCTCCAAATTCCCGAAATAAGCATTTCGCCACCCAACTACACAGTGGTCACGTCATTGACCTGTCTTCACAAATTTTAATCTGAGCTTTAACGTGACGTTCTCGATTTGCCCCCCAATGGAATAAAATTATTTCCACAAATACTCCCGCCAAAAGTATAACCGCCCCCCCCCCTCATTTTTTAAACATCACCACGGGAGTTGCAATGCGAAACGTCAACGTCATAATGTTTAATGCGTTTGTATAGTGCAGTTGTCCATTTCGATTAGAGACAACGATATGTTTTTGGTTCCAGATGTGTATGTACTCTCCCATAACGAAAGCAGCGCTGACATTTACGGTTTACATTTAACGACTGGCTCATGTTACATTGTTACAGGTGCACCGGGTAATATAACCCATTGTTACAATGCTGCATAAACCGGGGGAATATTCTTCCTTTTTATATGACGTGAGTATCTCGGACACTGAAGGAAAAAAAGATGAACTATCGCAGAACTAATTTTTTTAGGTAAATGTATCACCTCGTTGGAACAATCTTTTTCCAACGAATACTATTATACTACGAAGAATATTTTAAAGCATGAGACCTATCTCGGGCCGCGTGAGTTGAAAGGCCTGGGAGAATTAAGCGATTGAAGATGAATTACTTGTCTCAAGTAGGGCAACCAGACCAATAGGTAGACACCAACCGCGCTGAGAGAAAAATCTGAAGTTCGATTTACAATAAGAAAATAGTTGAGGCATTTTGGTGAACGATACGATTTTTTTTGTATGTGGCACGTAACATTATAGTAACTTCACAAGCGTAATTTTTTCAAATCAAAATGCAGTTAAACTAACTCAAGTTCAAAAGTAAGCACGACAAATCTATCGTGAGGAGAACTATAAAATAGTTGCAATGACTTCATTCCATTGTAGTAATTATTTCTCCGGCCATAGTTACCGTAACCCATGAAAAATTGTTGAGGACTTATTGACTATAATTTGATGGTGACGGAATATAGTCAGAAGGATTATATTTTTCTCTCAGTGCGAAAGATAGGCGATTTCAACTTTTTTTAGTATTCTATAGAATCTCCTAAGCGGAACATAACTAGAATAATTTAAGTCTACGGTCTTCAGGACCCTTAATCATAATAATTTCAAGAGGAAACTATCATTTTCTGGCGGAGTACTGTGTTATTAGCAAAAATAAATAATTTCGAGGGGACACTTTTTTGTTGGCGTATTTAGGTGATTTATCAATTTTTGATTTCTTGACGGACCTCAGATTGTTTTTAACAAAATATACTTCAGATATTAGAATTTTTTTCTCAGTCTAGGAGATTTCAGTAAAAAAAATCGATGTACCTTGCGATGAAGCCCATAAAGAATTTTTGACTGCAATTTTCGGTCCACGTTTCGAAACTTTTCAACACGTTTAATTTCCACTGAAAAATAAAAAATTCCATTGATTTTCTATTGGAAATGTTTAAAATCAATAAAATACTCGATTTTTCAGGTCAATAATTCCCTGAAAAATCTGTAAAATCCGGAAAAATTGAAAATTCATGTCATTTTGTCTCTGGATTTTTACGTTCCATCACAAAATCACCCAAGTTCTGAAATTTCCGTCTCACTCCCGCTGAAAACTCATGAATATCCTCGAATTCTCCCTGAAACCTTAAATTTCATAACCATTTTCCCCCTAAACCCCATTCAATGTCACTCACGAGAACCGCATTTTCCATGAAATTTCAGAAAATTTCCAAGACTGTACTTCTAAAAAAAAAATTTGTTTCTCAGTGCAGAATATATGCAATCCTAGCTCAAGAAATTATTTCTATCATATTAGTAAGTTTACCCCTCACCATCGCATGAGAAATCTGTTGAGGAAGATTCGAGGCGAAGTGGCCTCGTGTCTCAAGAACTTCCCAATATCTCCAACTGCCGGATGGGATCGATTTCCAATCCAATTATCAGTGAATGCAACGTGTAAACCGGTTGGCCAGTAAGTGCAATATACTTTCATGAGTATACGATGAAGGGGAGTAGTGGTTTTCGAGACTATAAGCGCAGCACTGGCGGCGGGAGCGAGCGGGGACAGGGGAGGGGAAATTGTATCAACCGAAAGTATGGGAACTATGAATGGAAAGTTGTAGTGAATCGATTCGCAATCGAATAACCGGTACAGGTGGACTTTAGACCCGCGGTTTACCGACAGAACCACGTAAATCCTTCCGCATAAGCTCATAATACCACAAAATCGTTAGAGTATTTTAGTCGGCGTTTTTTGCCCCGAAAACGCTTTTATTCCCCCTCACGGGGTGAATTTATTTTGCGACGAAACGATGATTCCTCGTGAATAACATTTAATATTGCTAATTAAACATGGATACGGAGGGCTTGCGGCTGGCACGTATGATGATTTTCCAGTGGCAATGGGAAAACTCGGTTAATATTTGCCGTCATGCCTGCCATCAGCAATTCGCTGTTTATTTAATGCATTCAGGTGTTTGGTCAGTGGAAATGCTCGTTGAGTTATTTTTATAATTCTTTTGGGGTGGTGGCTTCGTGGATCGTGAAACGGAATATTCATGGGAGGGAAAATAATTCCCGAGGTGAGAATTTCAGGGTGATATTTCATCCTTGGGGAGATGGTGAGGATTCTTTCTCAGTCGCGATTTCAAATGTCCATGGATTTGGAGATTGAGAAACAAAATTTTTGTTTCTTCGATTTCATTTCAAACTTCACGGAAAATCCGATAGAACTGTAAATTTTTCAGCAGCACTCCGAGAAATTAAAAATTAAAAGTAACCACGACAAATCTATCGTGAGGAGAACTATAAAATAGTTGCAATGACTAATTGACTACATTCCATTGTACATGGAGAGAAATTTTCTAGAAAAATTCTAGTACGAGCATTGGAAAAAATCATAATCCACCGTCTGTGAAAAATTCCAGTGCTGTTAAGGTAAAATTTCTTGGTATTTCTGGTAAAATTTCTGGGGACTTCTGTGAAATTTTCACAGAAATACTGGGAAAAATTCACGTTTTCCCCAATAAAATTTCTAGTGCCGGCACTGGAATTTTTTCCTAGCCGTCACTTTGCGCCTCTTTTCCCGTGCTAGCACTAGAATTTTTCTGAAAAATTTCTCTCCGTGTAGGAATTACTTCTCCGGCCATAGTTACCGTAACCCATGAAAAATTGTTGAGGACTTTTTGACTATAATTCGATGGTGATGGAATATAGTCAGAAGAATAATATTTTTCTCTCAGTGAACATTCTGAGATTTAAACCATTGAAAATAATTTACTTCTCTCAAGTAAATATGGTTTACGTATCAGGAAATTTTTCTCTCAGTGCACTCAAAATTACGACTCCAAAATTAAGGGTCAAAATAAGGGTCACGAGGGGTATACGTGGGTCGTATATGAGGGTTGGCGAGCGGAGCGAGCAGCGGGCTTAGCCCCCAAGTACCTCAGAAAATTTCAGGTTTGAAAAAATTAAAAAATAATGAAGAGTGTTCATTCAAGACCATATGTGCCATAAAATTCCACTCTTGATTTTCCAGGTCAAAGATAAAATTGAACAATCAAACCCATCACCCATTGTAAGCCCCCTCCCCAACACAGCAGCTCCTCAATTTAAGAAAATTTTCATCTCTCCGTTAACACACTCACGAGAATTAAAACTCGAGTTACCGCGAGAGAAGTGGAATGAATTCACATGTTCCTTTCTGCTGAAAGTTGGACTACAATGGGAATTGTGAAGAATTTTCGTGGTTTACAATGGGTATGGAGGTACCAGCCGCATGAAGAAGGGAAAATAAGTGATTTCGAGTTGAGTGCAGATGGAATCCCCAAGAGCCAGTGTCGCTTTTAACGGTTTCCATACCTCCCTCGCCCATTTCTACATCATCCCTCTCGAACAATCGAAACGGTAGTACGAGTCGGGTGATGAAAACTGCGAGTGAAGCAAGGTGACGAACGAAAAAGTGTGAGAGGGAGAAAAAAAAATTGTCCTCCGAAAAAGTAAAGCGAGAAAAGTGTGGAGAGAATGTAGAACGATGGCACAGGTACCAGACAAAACGAAAAATGTAGGAGAAGTAAGGAGGAGCGAGAGGGAGACGATGGGAGAAAGGAAGAAATTCGTGCAATCGGAGAAAATCGAAGAGAACCACCCGCACACCTCTGATGGAACATTCCGTCCGGAAACTGCGGCGTCATAAAAATTCCAGTCCGCCATTATCAACAGTACCCAATGGCCATATTGATTATTCAGTTATCCCGTAATATCACCATTAGTGCATTAAAATTCATTCATTAACTATTGAATTGATTTTCAATATATAATGCCCATATTGGTAGAGAAAAAATAAATGCGAATGGATCAGAAGCGGAAATTGGAGAACATTTCGCTGGGTATTTTTAGGATTTCTGAGTGGGTTTTTGTGGTGAAATTGGTTTTTTAAATTGACGGGCTTTTAGCGTGGAAAGGAACCAAAAATCAATTGGTGAATTGAGTGCATTTGTTAATTCTCAGTTCTTTTGGATGACTCTAATGAAAAACGACAGAAAATTTTCGGTACACTTCTTGGAAATTTTTATAGTGAGAGTTCTACTGAAATTTCAGAAATTTTTCAATTCAAAATTCATAATTTGTAATTACATTACAATTACAATTTGTGAGAAAGTAGGAAAATTGAGGCCAATGGGATACTAAATGTTGATATTTTTATTTGAAATTGAAGTAAGTTAGGGAATTCTCGTCTTCCAGCTGCTAAAAAATTCGGAATTCCGTGGAATTTTTAACAAAATTTGAAATTTCGTGTGGTCTCTGTCAGGATTTTTAACCTAGTATAATTATTATAATGGTAAAAAAGGAAGAAGAAGGAGACGAAGAAGAAGAAAATGGCGGAAGCCACAATAATTTTGATTTTCCTTAACTATTTCTTTTGTGATAAAAACAAATAAAAAAGGATTTTTTTCATTTGAACTAACATTCATGATTTCTTATTTTTGGCTCAACAATACCAACAAAAAACGTCCGAATAAAATGGAAATCTTAATTAACGTTTGAAATTCAGACAAATTTTCTTTTTATTCGGACGTTTTTTACTGTTTGCAAAATGTCTACAAGTCGTACAAAATGCAGACATTAGTTTTCCCTGTGTACTGATTCGACATCAGACAGAAAATACATAACTTAAATTTGAACGATAACAAAGCTTCCACTCAGAAGAAAAAAAAGGTAAATTTTCGATTCACCTATTCCCCCAAAATAAAAAAAAGATGAAAAGTGACACGATTTTTACCACGTCAACAGGTATCCTCCACTAGACTATTTTCGTAAATCACAAGCATGGATTCGCTCATGTATAATAAAGTATTCCAAGTGTGTGTCGTATCAGTCTCGTCAGAGCATATATGATTTTCCAGGAGGTCGAGTGGAAAAATGAGAATTTCTCCCCCTCCCTCGGATACTCAATCTATTATGTTGCATTTTCCCCTCAAGAAGGAAAAATAGAAGAAAACCCCGGTAGTCATAGTGAATATCACATTGCTCTACTTTGTATATTCCATGGTTCTGTAGTCTTCAATGTTGGCTTCTCCGATCCCCGGGGTCACACTGTGAGGATATTTCACTGCGTCTTTATGACGCATTTTTATACTTCCCCCCCCTGCACCTTTCTCTTCGCTCGTACTTCTCTTTCAACTTACCTCACTACTTTTTACCCTGGCCAATCTTTCTTGGGCATTGCCTTCGTTTCTCAGTAACAAAACTGCCAGTGAAAAATCCTGGCTTGATATTCAACGGATGAGTTGGCTGCTTTGAGAAGTCTTTTTAGTAAGTCTGGCATTAAATCCATAAAGTATCAGGAATTATGGGCCACTCCAACAATGCTTTTTACGGCTACCGGGTAACTGTGTTCATTTTTATGGCTCAATGTACATTCCTCATGGTGTTTGATCGTAAAGAATTGGATAATGAGACAACTTTATTTTAGGATTATATTCGTCGGGATTAAGGTTCATCAACTGGAATTATTTTATGCACTCGGTAAGGGATTTTGGAGTGAAAATTAATAGGTGGATGGAAAAAAAAGTTGGGGTAAAAAATTATCAGGAGATTCACATTAAAATGGAAATGCAATTACGGATATTTTCTTCATTTCTTTCTGAAGATTTTTTGATAGAATTCAAGAGATTTTTTTATCGTGACATTTGGAAATTGATCTCTTGTATATTTTGTACAATGTACAATAATTCCGAATAAGAGGAGAATAAGCAGAAATTTGTGTCTGATCGAGAAAAATGACGGGTTTGAGTAGAATAACACTCTAGGGGTGAATTTTATTTGTTTAATAAATCCTCCATTAGAATAAATTAACCAATTTGTTTGATCCGAATAAAAGGTGATGGCATGATAATGAATTATTTACATTGAAAAAACTTTATTCATTGTGATTAATAACGCAGAAGAACTGACGTTTTATGTTAAATGAAAGGTTCGTTGCAAGATATTTGAATAAATCCATTTATTTGATTTAGATACTGTTCATTCTATTCAAATAAATCAGTTCTCTGGGGATATGTTACAATAATGTATGGATTGTCAAATGAATCGCTAGGAAAAAAACATTACGTTAATTTTTTAAATAGAATTAAAAAATGATATTTCTCATTAAAATACATTTACGTATATTCTTCCTCATTCTTTTCTCAAGATTTTTGAGAGGATTCGAGATATGTTTCTTTATCGTGAAATATTGTAAATATTTCTCTTGAATATTGTAAACAATGCACAATAATTAGGAATAAGAGGAGAAGAAAATTTGGAACTGATTGAATGAAATGATGTGTTTGAATAGAATAAAACTCCAGCTTTGAAATAATATTTCGATATTTACGTAATTCCAGATGCATCCTCCATTAGAACAAAATAAGCGACTTATTTGATCCAAATAAAATATTATGACATTGTTTACATTGAAAAACTGTATTTAGTGTGAATAAAAAAGTAAAACCTGACCTTTGAATTTGAATAAAAGTATTGTTACCAGATATTCGAATAAATCCATTCATTGGACTGAAATACAGCTTATTTAATTTAAATGAATCATATCTCTCGGGCTGTGTGACAATAATATATCCATTGCACAATAGCTCGCAAAAAAACAGTACATTAATTTTCAAATAAAAAAATCGAATTAAAAAATAACACTTTTCCTCGAAACTGATCTCAAAAAAATTGAAAATAACATAACCCGCGTCGTCCATGTTCCACAGTAATTTCACTCAACGCAATCCAAATGAAATCCAAAAGTAAAAAAAAAGGGCAAACGAATGTGACGATGCGGAAGGGACAGTGTCTATATAGACAACAGGAAGTCACACCCTGTGCGGTTGAAAATAGTTCCAGCGGCGCTCAGCAAAATTACTTGACGCGGTAAAATCCTCAGTGGTCAGTGTGCTCTTTCAACTCTTACCCCAACCCAATCCTAGTCTCTGGTGGTTCTGAGGCAACCCCGGAAACTCCCCACGAATGCTCCCACGTTTACCGAGTCCGTTACCTTCAATTCCCCGTTTTCTATTCTCATACCACTGCTACATTCTCCTTCTATAAACTCCCTGGAACTTGAATTCTCCTCTATTTTGTTAGTTTTTCCAGGGTGGATAATAAAATTGAAACCATAAAACGTGATATGAAGCCTGGAAATGAAAAATATAGCGATAGATAAATTCTGGAAACAATTCGAAAAATATGACAACGATTTTAAAAAAGTATGTTTATTATTATTATTAATATTATTATGGGATTACGCCCCCTGGTTCTGGTCATGAATTGTAGACAAATCATCGAAATTCTAGATTTGATTTTCGGAGTAATTCCAATAACTTCGTCCCTTTGGATCAGGAAACTAAAAATAAAAACTAAAAAAAAAAAAAAAAATTGAAAAATGTATTTTTTTTTATTATTTCGGAGTTGTGTCCTGGCATTTTCCATAATGTATGGAGTGTGGGCATAGCACAACTGAGGCATAGTATAATTGATTGGTTGCCAGAGGTGTGGTTTGGCACCCGTTGTCCGAAAGTGCTCCCAATTACTACAATGGAATGGTTAAAGTTAATGGTAAAATATTCATTTTACGAATAGTAATATGTTTTATCTCTCCGTCAACCGTACCCTCCCGCCCCTCCTCCCCCCGCCTCCAGCCATAACTCAATGTACTATTTATTTTACAGGCAAGTGCATAGCGCTGATGCAGTACATGAGCTTGTGAATTTTGTGTATTAATTCCGCTGGAAATCATGAATGTATAAAAGTTGTTGCTCATTCATAGCCGACTCTGTTTTCCAAATGGATTACCACTGGATCATACGTTTCAATAATTTGGTGATGAGTGCGAAATCGAATCAGGGTGAATTTTACAGGATTAGTTTATGGTTTTGTCAGTATGATTTGTATATTTCGTTGTGGGTATTACTCAAATGTATTCATCATTTATAAATTTGAAGCCCGGAGGGAAAAATGAATGCACTCATCCACGCAATATCGTATGTCCGTGGAAATCGATACGGCATTCTTTAATAGTGGAAATTGATATTATTATCATTGCTGGAATATTTATATGGAAATGGTCTCTCTTTTTTTTTCATAGAAAAACTATGAAATTTCTGGCTCAAATTTCCAATTATTTTTTTCAAATTATTGTCCAGTTATAGTTACACTCGAATTTCAGGGCTTTTCGGCACTGGAAAATACAAGTTTTTTAGGTCAATTATTCAAAAGATGTTCCACAAAACTAAAACAATATTAAAAACTTCCATTTTGCCCCAGTTGTTTCCAAGGTATTTAAACAATCAATTTTATCAATAATAAACACTTCTTTAGCAAGACTTCGAGCACGTATTATGGCAATGCCCAAAATTTGAATGTGACAGAGTCAAATTGTTACACGGAGAGAAATTTTTGATAAAAATTATCCTACTGTTCAATAAAAGTGTATCATGAGTCATCGTTTCCACATTTCTATCCCGAAATTTAGTAAAAATTAATATATGATGATCAAATTTTATTCTACGTTGGAGAAATTTTATCCTGATAAAAATAAAAATTACCGTGCTGGTAGAGTAAAAATTACTGTACCGGTAGGGTAAAATTTATTACGCGTCAGGATAAACTGTCTCCAACGTAAAATAAAATTTGATCATCATATATTAATTTTTATTAAATTTCGGGATAGAAATGGGGAAACGATGACTCATGATACACTTTTATAGAACGGTAGAATAATTTTTATCAAAAATTTCTCTCCGTGTAGGCAGACTGAGAAATCTATTTGCTCTCCTCCCTATACTACAAAAAAGTTCTTAGATGGATATAACCACGAATATATCGAAGAAATCTGTGAATAGCTAAAAGAATGTAAATTGCAAGTATAAATATGTTGTATAAATAGATATCCTGTATAACGCCAGTGTAAATAACTCGGCATAAAAGTTCCATCACTATAAATGATAAATAAATAAAAAACACTTCTTTATTGTTCATTTCTCATGACACCCCTTAATTCCTCCAATCTCGTTCAAAAATTGATAATTATTTTTCACGATAAAATGAATGAGAACAATATCCTCCCGAATTCCAGAATATAATTATCTCGCTTGAATTTATTCGCAACACTCGAAAAAGGATTACCACTAATCCATCATTGGAGCGGCATCGAATGCGAATAAAAGCCCGAGGGCTTATCAAATTAAAACCTGAGATTATCACCCCCATAATCATTTCTGTAAACAAGCCGTTTACCAAAATAACTTATTTACGATTTAACTTCATCCCTAGCTCACACCCAGGAAAATGTTTTTTTTAAGCAAATAGGAATTTTTATTTGATTTTTTTTCCTTGTTTCAAGAATATTTTTGTTACAAATTAATAAACTTGTTTACTTGTTAAAAAAATTGATTTAATTATATTAAACAAACAATGTATTTATTTTTAATAAAATTTGTATGAAATTTGAATAAACAATTCATGTTTTTCAAATAAATATTTATTTAGTTTTAAAAAAAATTTATTTGATTCAAAGAAAGATTCATTAATTGTAAAGAAACATTCATTTACATAAACAAAACTTTGAATAAAGTGTTTTATTTAATTTGAAAAAAACAATTATTTGGTGAATTTTATTTGATTCAAATAAATAATTTTTCTGGGTGGCATCCCTTAAAGTTCCCTTTTTGGTAACTGGCATCCTCAGAGTATCGCACGTCCCAGTTACAATATTAACAGGTTCCACTCTATCCAGTTGACGAGCGTACTAACGCGCTTTCGTCACTCCTTTCCATACTCAGCATCTAGTCCTCCGGTTCTCCATTCACTTCGCCATCTCCATCGCTTACCAGCGCTCGAGTAATTCTAATGCAATATTAACGGCAGCCGCGGGCAAATACGAGGTAAATTAATGTACAACACAGAATAGAAAATTTTTGGCTGATATTTCTGGGACCCTTCTTGGAAATTTTCGTCACATAATACACGGACGAAAAAATTTAATAGAAAAGCCTATCGAATTCGTTAGAAAATATTCAGTAGAAAAAGTCAATAGAATTAAATTTTTCTGTATAACTTATTCTATTGAGATATTTTCTATAGAATTTCCTCGGCTCAAATTTTCTAAATTTTTTCGTTTGATTTTCTTGATGAGAAGAAAAGAAAAATAGAATGCAAAAAACTTGGAAAATTTGAGTCGAACAAATTCTATAGAAAATATATGAAAAGAATAAGTTATATAGAAAAATCGAATTCTGTTGACTTTTTCTATTGAATGTTTTCTATTGAACATGTCACTAGAATCAGCCAAAAACTAATAGAAAGTTTAATAAAAATTCAATCGAATTTTCTAACGAATTCGATAGGTTTTTCTATTAAATTTTTTCGCGCGTGAATAGTTCTACTGATATTTCAAGGAATTTCGCGATTTAAAAACGGCAATTTGATGAAAAAATTCAGTGAAACCCTGAATTTCAGTTCAACGATTCCGTGGAAATTAACGGAAATCAGGAAAATTCGGGTAAATATTTTTTATAATTTTTATTTCACTAAAAATTCAACGCAATTTGGTAGTGAGTTGTGTTCAGCGCCGGTCACGAATTATTCTGTTGTTGACGTAAAAAAGCTGGATTGTATTCAGAGCAAAACGAAAACAACTTCATTGTTCAACTTCATAATTCTCAGAATGGCCGACTTTTTCCCTCGAATGTAGAAGCATCATAAATACAAAACCCACTCCCCCATTCGAAAAAGAACTTTTCCTCATTGAGATGGTTCATTAAAAATTTTTGGCATGAATGTTCATCATGCTATAGTTCATATTATATGTATCACATCAGATCCTAGCTCCACTGAAGTTTCAAAAAATTTCGTGATTGAACAATAACAATTTTTTTTTTTATTAAGCATTTTTAAACCTTAGAGGTTTAATTTGCATACAATTAATAAAATATAAAATTTTAACACTTAGAACTTAGGTTACATTGGTTTTAAATTTTTATCGAACATTTATCCAAGAATTCACTAATGATGACAATGGATTTTTTGTTTAGTCTGGCCAAAAACTCTCCAGCGCAGTTTCTTTTTTTTTAAATTATGCGGAAAAATAACAATTTGATGAAAAAATCGAGGGGAGTCGTGAATTTCAGTTCAATGATTTGTTGTTCTGTTCTATTCTCAGAATGAGTTACTCATTCTTTCGAATGTCCAAACATCATTAATACAAAACGCCCTCACCCATCCCAAAAAAGGCAAGTTTCCCTATAGAAAGGGCTCATTAAAAACAAAAATAAACACGGAAAAAAAATATATACTTGATTCAAGTACATCACTATTAGAAATTTCTTGAAATTTCAGTCACAATGTCATCTGAATTTTCAATGTCGTGAGTTTAAATTCAATTTCAAATGAAAACGTTCACTAAATTTCTCATTTATCTTGAAAATTCAAGAAAATTAGGTTTTTCATGTTAAAGAATTGATGATTTTTCAATGAAAGCTTGAATTATCAAAGTCATCGTGAAAATTGAACATGACCTGCAATTCAATTTTCAATAGATTGAAAATTTAGAGAAATTGCCTGAATTTTCAAGGGTTTTCAGTTTCTCGTGATAATTACCAGCCCTGTTTCAGCACAATTCACCGAAAATGATAAATCCCAAGCATTCAACAATTATTTACCGATGCCTGTGATGTGTGGGTGGAGCAAAGTTCGCAGATTTGTATGCTGTAAACCGTCAACCAGTCTGATCCTAAACAAGACTCACGTAGTCCTTGATGCATCTGTTATTTACTCAGTGAAACCAAGTTTGGCAACAGCGACAGTTTCCTACACCCTAAAACCTCCTGTACAAATTTGCTACCAGTACCCATCCAGAGAGAATTGCAGAGAAGCACAAACCTTGGAAAATGAATGGTTAAAGGACCAGACTCCAACTGTTTAACTAAAGGGCATTGCTAAATAGGGGATCGGATTGTACAGGGGATAGATTTTCGCTATCTGGGGGCAATATCAGAGGAGAAACAAGAGATTCCTGAGATCACAGGAGTTTTGGAGAACCGGAATCAGTTCGATTTCACTCTTCATTTGGTTGAACTCTTTATTTGAATTTTTTTTATTCATTTCAATAGTTTTGATTTGGAAATTAATAAAATTATAGTTCCATTTTCAGAGAAATGATTTTATTATATGAAATAAATAATCAATTCATTTTAAATAAATCCACTATTAGAATTAAATGAACTACTGAAATATTCAATCCAAATGATGGATTATTGCACCTTAAACTGTAAATTTTAGTTCCATTATTCCACGAAAATTAATAGAAATTAAGAAAATTCGGATTTTTGTTCTTGAATTCTCAATCAATTGAATATTAAATCCAAATAAGTTGGGGAAACCATTTGCAATTCCATTGAAGTTCATCAGATCGATTTCATTCTTTATTTGATCAAACTCTTCACTTGATGTTTTTTATTCATTTCAATACCTTTTTTTGTTGGAAATTAATAAACTTATAGATCCATTTTCATAGAAATGATTTTATTATATGAAATAAATAATCAATTCATTTTAAATGAATCCACTATTAGAATCAAATGAACTACTGAAATATTCAATCCAAATGATGGATTATTACACCTTAAACTGTAAATTTCAGTTTCATTATTCCATTAAAATTAATTGAAATTAGGAAAATTTGGATTTTTATTCCTGAATTCTCAATTAATTGAACATTACATCCAAATAAGTCGGGGAAAACATTTAGAATTCCATTGCAATTTCAGTGAAATCTAAAATTTTTTTTCTCTCTAAATCGAATTTAATGTCACTTTCTTGAAAATTCCACGGAATTTCAATTTTTTTCCAACAGAATATTTCCTATGACTAAAAACGCAAATAAAATCAAGTTGAACAATTAAAATAAATCTCACACCAGACTAGATCAATTCCAACACTGTCAAACACAATTATCAACAACAATTGAACCCAAATCGCCGAAAAAAATCGTATTCTCATTTGGAAATGATTTCTCCACATCTGAAGCTGAAGTCTTCACCCAAAAAAAAGACTCACATGAAATTCTCCGTGAGAATAAAGAGCAGTTCCCGAGTAGTTGAAATTTTTTCATAAATTTATTTTCAACTTTTGGCTCTGGAGGATATGAGTCTACAACGGACGCTCCAGTGCAACGGAAATAATGCATGAAATCGAGCGTAATACCGTGATGACATCGAATAAGGATAGGGGTCACGAAGGCTCATTGGAGATTCCTCCGGAGTATATAAAGGGGGCAGCGGGTAGTTTGAGAATCCCTGAAGATCCACCGGACGAAAAGCTCCATTGTACAATAGGCGAGACGACGATGGCGCACGACATTTCTCCAGTATGCCCCTATAGCCCGCTTATGCCTTACTCTCCCTTCGGCTCCTCTCATCCCCTCTCGCCCCCTCCCCCTCCCCCGCTGAACTTTAGGATAATTTATGCATTCAACGTCGGGCATACGGAGAGGGTTACACGGAAGGATTCCAACGTAAGTTTGAACGCTTTCCCGGGAGCCGAACGAATAGTTTGGTACTGAAGTTAGACAGCTATGTATAAGTTGGCACGCGTGATGGGGCCTCCATCGGACCGTTTGCATTTCAAAGTATTTTCAATATTCTGGAATATTGATGATTCGTATTTACCTTGAGTGGAGCTGCATTGGTAGATGAAATATAGTACATTTTGTCGTAAGGCCGGGTGTGACCAGTGCGGCGATCCACTCGAGTATGTGAGACGCGCGTTATGGCCGAATGACAAATACACGGAGAGAAATTTTTGATAAAAATTAGCCTACCGTTCTATAAAAGCGTATTATGAGTCATCGTTTCCTCATTTCTATCCCGAAATTTAGTAAAAATTAATACATGATGATCGAATTTTATTCTACGTTAGGGAAATTTTATCCTGATAAAAATAAAAATTACGGTGCCGGAAGAGTAAAAATTACTGGACCGGTAGGGTAAAATTTACCAACTGTTCTAGAATTTTAGTTGTTATCTACATAAAAATTATTGGACTGGAAGGGTAAAATTTATTATGCGTCAGCATAAAAGTTCTCTAACGTTGAATAAAATTTTATCATCATATATTTATTTTTATTAAATTTCGGGATAGAAATGAAGAAACAATGACTCATGATACACTTTTATAGAACGGTAGGATAATTATTATCAAAAATTTCTCTCTGTGAGGGTGACCAGGCCAATTGCTGGAGGGTTAAAGGAAATTCGAGTTTCGTGGTAGGATCTAAAATAAAAGAATCACCTAAATGGGGATATGATGGCTCGCATAACTTAAAGAATGGGTCCATGACTAAAAAGTCCATTTCAAAACTACTCCGTCAAAAAAACCTCCAAAATAACACGTGGCGGATACACAGAGAGAAATATTCAATAAAAATTACGTATCTCTTCCGTAATTCCGGAGCGGAATGTGGTTGTAGGAAATTTTACGGAACTGTCACTGAATTTTTTCGGAGCGGCCCGTAATTTTTATCCGAATCTCCTGTGAAAAATTACGATACCGTCACTTAAATTGTCTGAGTGGATTCCGTAATCGGTGAGTGAATTGTGAGTTCCGTAATTTTTACTGAACATTTCTCTCCGTGTAGGGCGGAGTTGTTTTGACGGCAGTTTTCTAGACGTGCTGCCGGAATGAATCAAGAATGTTTTGAATAGCAGAAAAACATAGTTGAAAGTGAAAATAACAAAACAAAGAATAATTAAATTGAGAAATAGTTGAATGTAGCCGAAACCCCCAATTTCTGGACGACTGGGTCATATTTCTTTTATTTCTTTTATTTACTTAGTATCAGATATCAGAAAATGCTGTAAAATTCCAGAATTATAAGCGGCATAAAGACAAGAATTCCTTAATTTATTTGAATTTCGAATCTAGTATGAATATTCAGTGCCAAATTACGTAAAATTTTCAACGAAATCTGCAATTTCATGATTTTTTTCCTCGTAAATCGCATTCAGTGTCACCGTCCTGAAAATTCAAGAATATATTTATCGGAATTTTCTGATTTTCTATTAATTTTCAGGGAAAAATGGAACTGAGATTTACAGTTCTCTTTCGTTTTTTCACGAAATTCTGAATTTTCTATGTCGAAATTCCTTGAAATTTCAGTGGCAATTAAATTCGATTAAAATTTCCAAAAAGTGTAGCGGCAATTTCAGACAAAAATTTTTAACAGTGAACAATTTTTTGTCACGCGCGTGTGAAAAGCGAAGTCTCCCAACGGGGAGAGGACGGCGTGGGGGTCAACGCGGGGGCGCAGGGAGGATCCAGGGGGGCGAAGCCCCCCGCGGTTCCATAAGGGTCGCTTCGTTATCTTGACAATGAGGGATTTTAACGAATAATTTCATACCTTTTTACACCGAATTTTATCATCTACAAAATTTCTCGCATCATTGCTCTGTAAATTCTCTAGTTTCCGAGATAATTTCATATTTATGAAAGAACACCTTCGACTGATCACTTTAGTACAAAAAAAGTATTGTTTCAAATTAACATCTCCAGGCCCTTTATTCTCATGTCTTTATTCTCATTCTTAACGCTTCGCGCTCGTAATTTTTATCCTACGAAACTCCGAAATATCCGATAATTTTGAACGTCTCGGGGCCTTACTATCAATTTTGCAGCGAGATTGGAGGGATCAAGTGTCACGCGGAATAAACAATAAATTGCGCCTTGTTAATGCCTTGGCAATAACTGGGGCAAAATGAAAGTTTTTAATTGAGCTTTTCACGACTATCAAACTATTCACATCATTAAACAGGAAGAATTATACCTCATAACTCCATGGAGAGAATTATTATCAATAATTAATGGATGAATTCATTATGAGTTCAACAGAATCACGAAATTGCAATTTTTATTCCTGCCATTTACATTTTAAGCTCCTTGTTTCTTTCATCAATAATTCCCGAAATTGCCGATTATTATTCACTGACGAAAGTAATGAAGCGAATAAATGAACAACTTTCATTTGTGTAATTACCTTTAACATTTATCTTGAAGAATTTACTCATCATTATTTATGATTCATTCATTTTCATTTGCTATTTTATTTTTATTTTATTTTACTATTTATTATTTTTATTTATATTGAGATTTTAGCATTATTTTATCTATATATGAGGATTTTTATAGACCATAGTAGTAGCGAATTGGTCAAACCGTTTTCAATGAATATCTCGAAATCTAAGGGAGATTGCAAAATTTTATTCACAACCTTTTTAGTAGCACTCAATTCGCTTTACAAAAAAGGTTATTATGAAAATTTTGCTATCTTCCTTAAAGTTGCTCTAACCTTACGGTAAATTCAAAGATTATTGAAAACTGCAAAAAATCGCAGAAAACTCGATTAGATTTTAAATTAATTCTAATTAATTAAAATTAATTCTAATTTTTTCTCCATTTAATTATCGTTTTGTTTTTTCAACGAAGAAATGTTTAAAAATCAGGATTTAACCCAGCGTCTTATGTGAAAATCAACATTTACATTGTAATCAAAGATTAAAATCTGAATTTTTTTCCACTAGATGTAAAAAAATCAAGAATTTTTTTAACACCTCATAAAAAATAATCTACCGTTTTGCAAACAAGTTTTATCATTTATTTATAAGAGGGAAATGTTTGAAAAAATATCAATATTTTGCGAAATTTAATTTAGATAATACTGACGGGATGAATTTTTTCAAATTTTTTCCATGCAATTTGGTTGAAAAATTAAAAAACTGAAAATATCCAAAAGTACAGCGTAGCCCGGCCGAAGGGTAGAGCTACTTTAAATTCGGAAATATTCCTGGAAAACTCAGCTAAAGACTAGATTGACTTAAAGCGTTTGACCACTTCGCTACTGATTTGTGTAGTATATATAGTATATAATGTAATATATGTGTAGCATATATAGTATATAATTCCATAAAAATATAACACCTAAAAAAACATTAAAAAATATACATAAACAATCGTTACACTGGGTTTTTAAAAAGTGGATCAATGAATGTTTCCCGAATAATTGTAGAAGTAATAATATCACGATGTATTCATTCTCCACCCTTTGATTGATGCTGATTAATGTATACATTACTGAAATTACCTTAATTTGAACATGGCAATTCACAAAATGAGCAATTTCCGCTAGTGTTTACCAACGACAATATAATCACTCCTTGCTATTGAATTTTCCATAATTCCGGGTCAATAATTAATCTGAAAATACATCCGCTTCTTTTCACATGTACGAATTACCGAAGTGCGAATAAAGGATTCACAGGTGGAAATCAACGAGTGAATATTGTATTTTCAAACTAATTGCCATAGCAGCGTTCCACTGTTATTGCGCATCGATCGGGGCTAATTGGAATCCTCATTATCCGATATTAATTTGAGAATTCGACAGTTGAAAAATTCAATTGCCATTGAACATTAGATATTCATGTTTGGAATTCGATTATCGCTGTTTGTTGGAACGAAACAACTAACTGGCTGTACTGCAACGTGCGCGTGATAACTAATGATTTCTATTGTGTTAAATAAGAATGCATAATGGAAGCTATTGTGCTGAAACTGCGCCACTTGAAGTTTCAATTAGCTCGATCGAGTTTTAACTGCTGATTTCATAAAGTTGAAGTGACTTATTCGAAGTATTATGCACATAACTCGATTTAAGGATATTTTTTATAGTTTTGTGAAGACCACACTATAGATCCATACATTTTCAATCATCAAATATGGACATCCGCATGAAAAGGGACCACTTTGGCACTATTGGAGTTATGTATATGCCGATAATCTTGATCCGATTCTGCAAATTTAGAGCCAAAAATGAACTTGATAGCGTAAAGAGTGACGACGCTATAGACGATCGAAAAAATAATTTAACATGGGTTTAAATGGGAGTTGGCAAGAGAAAAACGTGAATATCTCGGAAAATAGAATCGACAAAGTGGTCCCTTTTCATGCGGACGTCCACAAATTTGTCAACTAATATATTTTTTTAAACATTCGTTGGTTATAAATCAGTAGTGAAGTAAAACGGTTGACTTCTTAGTTGAGTATTTGAAGAATATCTCCGAATCTAAAGGAGATAATGGAATTTTCGTAATAACCTTTTTTCTAGAGTAAATTGAGTGCTACAAAACAGGTTTTGACGAAAATTTAGGTATCTTCCTTAGATTCCGAGATATTCACTAAAAACTGGCCAATACTCATAATCGACTTAAACCGTTTTTCCACTTCGCTACTGAAATAAATAATTGAAATTGTTTAAACATTCAAAAATCTTATTTTTTTTCAGGATGAAATCCATTTCTGATAAAATTGTACATATGAATAAATTTGTTACGATTCCAAACAAATGATTTTTATAATGGAAAACTGATTGTTCACAGATAATTTATAGAAAATGCTCGTAATTTTAGAAAATTGCACTTTTAAAATTATTTCATCACGCTTCCCCAAAAATAAACTTTCTAATTTGTGTTCAGATTAAAAAATGTTTTCTAATGGTTCAATATCGAGATTCAAATTCAGTAAGGCCTATTGATCGCCATTAATTAAAATTTAATTAATTCATTAATTTTCTTAATTTTCGAATTTTCCCGAAAATTAGTTGTCCCACGATAACTAAAAAAATGTTCTGCATTGATTGAATGACGGTTTAAAAAATTTGTTTGCATGTCCTTTTGGCCGAGTTCAAAGATGAAGGCGATAGCAATAATCCTTATTTTAATTTATTTGAAAATTTGCAAAAATTTTGTATTTTTTGAAAATTATAATTCGGGGGATGTCTGTGAAATCATGTTTCAAATGAATTCAATCATAGCTGAAAACGTTCCTTTTAATGTCATTAAAACTGACCGACTATTACTGGAAACCAGAGCCATTTTTTCGCCGCCAAATTTGACATTTTTCCGTATAAATGTCCAAGAAACTCTCTTCATTCCTTTCCTTCTCCCTGCAACAATTCTCCAAGATTATTCAATGATCGAATGCTTCGACTCCCCTCTCCCCTGAATAGTGTTTCCACCGCACAACACACTCCGATCATCGGCGAGGGGCTGAGGAAGAGGGGGAAATATCTTTGAGCCCGAGGCGATGTTTTCTTTTCATTTGTTGGAAATTTATCGGCTGCAGAGTGCTCGGGCCCTAGGTACCGTACACCGTGGAGGGAACTAACGGCCAACGGATGTTGAGATAGAGAGACCGAACCGCTTGTGTATACGATGAACGCAGAGAAAAGAAAGAAAACTAACTCTGTTTGAGTAGACTACGTTCTCGTGTCTCACCCCCTCATCGATCCATCTTTTTTTACCGGTATCTCTCCTCTTTCCAAGCGTCTAGCACTCAGGATGCCACGGGTAAACCGCAAATCCCCAATTCCCAAGGGGTTCCTCGGCCCGATGAGAGGTAGAAAAAATAGTACAACTGAAGATGACTCGGGGGATGGCAGAGGGGATGAGGAGCAAACGAGTACGAGAAATCTGGGCTTCTCGAGTGTTTTTTACATTTTTCCTGGAGATTGATTTTACACCCAGCTAGTTTAAACAAAAGTTCATTATGGCGAGGTAAATGCCGCGCGGAAGGGTTGACGGGGTAATTAGGGCATTCAAATAATTTATTCAGGTTACAGTGGCGGCTCAACAAGTTTTTAATCTGGCAATAATTCATTTCGTTTGAGACGTTGATGGCGCAGGGAAATTTTACCGACGTGCAGTATGAAAACGAGTGTCTTCGGGACGTCTTAGTTGGAGGCATTTGACACTGTAATGTTGTAAAGGAAATTTGTGGTGTCTTAGGGATATACAAGTATCTTTTACAGTTTGATACGGGCCACACTATAAATCCACACATTTTCAATCATCAAATTTGTCAACTAAATTGCGTGGGAAAATGTGAAAAAAATGATAAATATTCAGCGTCATTGAAATTAGATTTTGCACAGAATTATTGTTTTTTAAACATTCTTTACTTGTTTATTTGTTTATAAATGAATAATTGAAATTGTTTAAACTTTCGGGAATCTAATTTTTTTAGACATGAAATCGGTTTTTGGTAAAATTCTGAATGTGAATAATTTTGTTATGGTTCACTGACAGAAATTTCTTGGAATTGCAGTCACAGCGTCATCTGAATTTTCGATGTTGTGAATTCAATTTCAAATGGAAGCGTTCACTAAATTTCTCATTTATCTTGAAAATTCAAAAAATTGGCCTTTTCATGTTGAATAATCATTGATTTTTCGATGAAAGCTTGAATTTCCGAACGCATCGTGAAAATTGAACGGCACATACAATTCAATTTTCAATAGATTTGGAATTCAGAAAAGTTGTTGCTTGAATTTTTAAAATTTTCAAGATTTTTCAGTGTCGTACGGACCTGAAAATCGAGAATTACTTGAATATTCAAGAAATTAACTGATTCGTCAATGAACAAATACACAAAAATTTCATGTAACTTTGTCATTGTTACAAACTTCAAGCTTTTTCACTTCAAAATTCAAGAATAATTTTCTAACGGTGTTCGGAGCAAATAATTTTTACAGTGGAAACTTGATTGTTTATAAATGATTTACAGAAAATGCTCGTAATTTAAAAAATGCAATTTTTAAATTATATCATTAACCTTCAACAAAAAATAAACTTCCTAATTTTTTTTCGGATTTGAAAAATGTTTTCTAACGGTTCAATATCGAGATTCAAATTCAGACCTGCAAAGTTTAAATAATAAAATCATTGTAAAATGTCCGGGAACTTGGTGTCAAATGGGGCTCAAATGAAAGCTCCGATGCGAATACAAAAGTAGATCAGCATTTCGCTGAATTTCTTCACCCACAGATGTGTTCTTTTATCGAACAACAATTCCGCTTGACGATTACCTTTCCTACAGTAAAATTCCCCCTATTCTCTAGTACTTCTTATTCAACCTTTCTCTCCGTGTGAACTTTTCCCTCCGTGTACCCCTTATTTGTCCCCTTCAATTCATAAACCACCAATAAAAAAATCATAAAACACCCATGGTAATTCACCTCGAAAATATCGACGTGATACGATACCCTCCCGTTATGAGACAACCGTCAAGGGACTCAATAATTTCAACGTTGAGGTTACGAATTGTACACTTTATCGTCTCTCCCTGCCTCTCCCACTAACTTTCTTCTCACCCGTTTATTCCATGCCATTCTTTTTCCCTGTCACTCGGAGACAAGTATCTGGGGAACTCCTCCTTGGGTACCATCGATCTGCTTGGTACACTCTGCGACAACTCGAGAGAATATAGGATGAAAATTTCATGCTTCACGAACGAGAGAGCGAGAGCGAAGGGGAGAAAGACCGAGAGAAAACGGAAATAAGAGGAACTAGAGAGCATAGGTTGGCGTGCGTTCGTTGTGTCACCGTCACGGCCTGTACAGCCATCCAACAGTTGCTGCATATAGAATTCTCGGTAGTCGTTTTCATGGACTGAAGTAGAACAATTTGACGAATTAATGACGGCGGCTCCTATCTGTCTCATTTCATCGATTCAATCCCTTCGCTTTATTATTCCGTTTGAGGTAGTGCAGTCGCTATCGGGGGCTACTTCTAAGCTTTCATGCAATTCGGACATACAACTTCCATAAATGATGGTAATTTCAGATATTTGCAGTAACGATCTACTCCGGTCCGATGAGATTGGTTTGATAATAATTGTGGATTGTTCTGTGGCACTGTAGAATATTAAATCGGAATACGATTACTTCCTCCCTTCCTCACCCTCCCTGCTGATCCAATTGGAAAGGGTTATGAGTTTAGTAGCGAAGTGGTAAAACGGTACAAGTCAATTTTGGTGATTGACCAGTTCTCTATGAATATCGCGGAATCTAAGGGAGATAGCAAAATTTTTGTTATAACATTTTTTGTAGAGCCGATTGAGAGCTACAACAATTGTAATTATGAAAATTTCGCTAGCTCTCTTAGATTCGGAAATATTCCTCAAAAACTCTACTGGGGGGTAAATCGACTTAAAACGTTCTACCACTTCGCTACTGAGTTATATTTTGCAGATTTGTATCCCGCAATTCAGAAAAAATTGGATATTCAATAGTGAATTGTGTTGTCTTGGGAAAGTTTTGCCAATTTCGCCATAAAAAATTCACAGTGTGATAAACAAAAGTCACATGAGAGGAACATATTCGTGATTTTTTAATTAATTGAAAGGATTTAAATCTTAATAGGGGAGGGTGGGGCAAAACGGCCCCCCTTCAATTGTCAATAACTTGTGAATGACATTGTGAAAATTCTCAGTTTCAACTTCATTTTGAAGATAATTTTTCATTCTTCAAAACGAGCTCTAACTCATCCCAATCGGATTATTGAATCGGAAAATATTGACGATTGAAGGGGGGCCGTTTTGCCCCATCCTCCCCTATTGTATTGCGTGGTTCCAGTTATTTTGAGTATTTATAATTTTTTTTTTAATTTGTCAATTATGTTGGGAAAGTATTTAGTACAGAACTTTTATAAAATGACAGTCCCATGGAAATTACGAGGAATTTTGTCACGTAAAATCCACGATTTGATAAAGAAGCTGTGGAAACTGTGAATTGTTAAGCTGTTATGTAATTGGGACATTTCTCTTCCGCAATTCAGAAAAAATTGGAATTCGATAGTGAATAGTGTTTTCCTTGAAAATTTTCATTACAAGGCTGTTCTAGTGAAATTTCAAGGAATTTCACGATTAAATATTCGCAATTTGATTCAAAAAAATAAGCCACACGAGGGTTTTTATTTTCTTTTATTTATTTCAATTTCGCCATTAACAATTTACGATTTGATAAAAAATGAAAGATGTGACTGTTTTAGTTACATATTAGTTACGTTAATTAATTAAATAATTTTATGAGAATCAATCGAAATTAGGAAAATTCAAAGTAATTTGATACTGAATGCTCATGTTTCTTGATCCAAATAACGACTTCGTTATCATGTAATAATCCTTCACGTGGATCAAATAAACTCTTCATTACAATTAACGAATTACTTTCTTCATATAATTAAGAAATTTCCATTGAAATCACCACAAATGACATGAAGTACACACTGATAGACTGATTCATTTATTCCAAACTAGATTCGTTAACTATCAGCGAATGGTAGAGTTGAATATGACCAAATGAATATTCGTTAATAGTTAACGAATGAACACTTGGTGAGACCGAATAGACCCTGGTCTCCACCCAAATCCATTTGTTAACAATAACTCAGTAGTGAAGTGGTAAACGGAGATAAGTCGACTCATCTCCCAGGTGAGTTTCTGACGAATATTTCCGAATCTAAGAGAGATAGCGAAATTTTCGTAACTACATTTATTGTAGCAATCAATCAGCTCCACAAAAAAGATTATAACAAAAATTTTGCTGTCTCCCCTAGATTCCGAGATATCGATTGAAGACTGGTCAATAGTCAAAATTGACTTATTTCCTTTTACCACTTCGCTACTGAACTAATCCTTCCTACCAGTGCATGACTAATGAAAAATATAGTTGAACTGAATCGAAAAATGCCGAATGAAAAATTTGATTTCCCACAAATGCGATGAGATTGGCCCGATAATACTTGTCAGTTCTTTCATGAGACTGTAAAAATATTGAATAAAATATGATTACCCCAGTCGATCTCTCCACTTAACGTTCATTCCTGTTAAACTCAATTGCACTTCCTCCAAATGACCGTCAATCGTTGTATCGTTTTGGGAGAAATGGATAATCGGCTTTATCGGCTAGTCCCGGCTATTTTATGTCTTCGTATATTCTCTCTATACTACATCTACGTTTTACTACTTGGGGTACGTTCCACGATATATATATTTATATGGTATAAAGAAAGGAGGAAGGTATTCCAGTGAATCCCTCCGTTCGTAAATTCTACGAACCACAATATTGTTCTTAAAAGGATAAGAGAAGGAGCGGGAGGAAACAGTATGCGGAAAATAAAGGAATATACTGCATGATATTCGTTGGACTATACGCGCTTGTATATTTCATGGGTGCGTGGGGTAATAAAAAAAATGTTTCTGCATCGATACGGTGAGGATTCCGGCCATGGAGGGATTGTGATGGTTGTACTTTGCTGGATTCTCGCACAGAATCGACGGATTGATGCACGGAGAGAAATGTTGAGGGAAAATCATCCAGAAAGTCAGGGAAAACTCGTCCGAAACCGGGTCATAAGGTCACGACGAAAGGGGGATAATTACATTATTGTTAATTTGTGACATCACATTGAACACAAACTTCAGCAATTTTATTCACTCGTCAGTGATGGACAGTAACTTTTTGTCTTCTTTTTTTTAATTATCTTTTTGTTACTTTCTTGACGACGAATGTTATTTAGAGCATTTTTCAGTACACTGTTAGAAAATTAATTCTTGGTGTTTCAAGTCAACAAACTTGAAACCTTTAACAAAAACATTTAACAACATTTTTCCGGCAGAAGTACACGCGTGAAAAAATTTAATAGAGAGCCTAGTGAATTCGCTAGAAAATTCTATTGGAATTCTATGGGAATTCTATGGGGGTTTCTATAGGATTTTTATTGGAATTTTATTGAACAATTCTATTTGTCTTTTGCGCTGATTCGATTGGATATTTAAGAAGAAGAAGTCAATACATTTCGAATTTCTGTTTGAATTTTTCTCTGGATTTTGTTTTGTTTCGCATTGCAGAATCCGAGTGGAAAAACCTTGGGAAATTGATGCCCAAGCGTTCTTATGGAAAAATCTCAAGAGGAAAATTCAAACAGAAATTCGACATCTATTGACTTTTTTTTGTTCAATAACCAATAGAATCTGCGAAAAACAAATATAATTTTTCTATAGAATTGCAATAGAATTTTCTAGCGAAATCGCTACGTATTTCTATAGAATCGTGAAATTCTTAAAAAAGACGAATTTCAAATTTTTTCCAAATGTTTTTTTTAATAAATAAAAATAATTCATAAATTAAATAATTAAAAATACATTATTTATCATTTTAAATTCTTATTTCAATTCACAACTCAAATAAGAACTTATTAGATTTTCGTTAATTATTTATTGAAAACCCAATACCTTAGGCCAATTACAGGGCCAAATCATGTCACATAACATTTATACTAAACAATTTCACCGTAAAAATCGAGGCAACAATGATGAAAGCTTGTGCAAGTTCTCAACTAAAAAATAAAATAAATCCTAAATCCCACATTAAACATCCCGAACCGTTTTTCAAAATATAAATATAAATAATACAATAATAATAAAAATAATGATGTATGAATTAAAGTTTTAAATCACCCCCGAAAAAGAAAGACAGCCTTTATTTATGCTCTGAATATATGTCCAAAAGAGTTCTGCCTGCAGCCACCTATTCATGAATGAGAGTAATTGCTCATAACGCTGACAAGCCAATGAAGGATGGAACGAGAAAATAGGGGGCAGAAGGGGCGGGAGAGGGGGGAGTTGGAAAAAACTGAAGAGGAAAAAGTATGAAAACTATACATACCGCATAAAGAGCTCTGATGAACATGTAGCCGCTGGCGTAGCGTGTCACTACGAGTTGGTTATATGTTGTCGGGCGACCTGAGGCCAGTGGTAAAAGCGTTCCACGGTCAGACACGCCGCGGACACGCGGTGTATAGTGTGGTCTACGTTTCACGTACAGAAACTCCTTTACTCCCTGCCCTCTCCTTATCCATGTATACTCGGTGAAATATCGCATAATTGAATCAAAGCCCCTTTTGTTCAACATCAAAAGGCTCTTACAACCCGAGGCTACTAAGTGGACTCAAGAAAATCTCTTGATTATTTTTTTTTATCATTTTTATTCACTCTCGCTCTTGTAATATTCTCTTATCCAGCAATCGCAGGTTTATTCTGTGTGCACATGCTTCGTATAATTTAATGCTCGTTTGGTACGTAAACTCCTTGGACAGATTTGTGAAATTTTATTAATATATGGGGGGAAAAATTAGTTCTGTCGAAAAATGGTCGGCTCTCCTGGAGAGATCTATTGTCGTGTTGAATCAATTTACTTGGGGACAAAAATGAATGCTGGGAAACATGGGAATTTTTGTAGTAATTTCAAGTAAAAAATCGTGAATTTTTTAACAACGAATAATTTACATGGAATTTCCATTTATCTTGTTATTGATAAATCAGACAATGTTCTTCAATATTCAATGAAATTTTATTTCTCAAGTTCATACGACAATGAAAATTATTGAAAATCATGAAAATTCGGGCAAACAACAAAAAAACAAAAGAAAAGAAAATTTATTAAATAGATTTATTCACGCCAAATGCATTTATTCCACTCCCTCACGGTATTTTAATGTTTCTGCCCTCTTAATCGCCTCCGAGATTCAAAATTGACGGCTCGTTTTATAGGCGAATACCCATGGGACCGTGAATTTAATATTTTGATGGGGAAAAGTGATTGTTTGGTGGTTACGGCTGGACCCGGAGCAACCAAGAGGGAGAACTCGTAAAATGTCCAGAGATTTTTGCTCTGAAATTAAGTAAACAGTCCTATTTTGAGGATAATGAACTCTACTTAAAATTTTTGGGTGAAATTTCAAGAAATTTCATAATTGAGAATGAATAATTTGAGAAAAAAAATGCTGAACACTGCAAATTTCAGGTCAAGTAATCCATAACAACTGATAGAAACCAGGTAAATACGTGTATTGAATTCTCAATTATTGAAATTTCATTACATTTCCCCGTAAGTTGAATTAACCGTGAAAATTACAAATTCCTCAACATCACACGGCAAAAAAAAATTGATTCAAGTACATTTTCTACTTGAATCAGGCCTATGCATATACTTGATTTTACTCTAAAATATCCTCAGTTCAAGAATATTTCTTTCAAAATTCATTAAATACAATTATCGACCCCAAATACATTTATTCTCCTCCGCCACAATTTTCTAAAGCATCTCCGCTCTTAATCGCCCCCGAGATTTTTAAAATCGTCGTCGTTTTTAACGACGACTCCTTTTATAGACCAATACCCACAGTACCGTGAATTTAATATTTTGATGGGTAAAAGTGATTGTTCGCCGGTTACGCCGGAACCCAAGGCAACCGCGAGGGAGAACTCGTAAAATGTCCTCCGTAATTCCTATCTTGGTGAGAAAGAGTTGCGCACGTTGCTGTAAGCTCCGGTAAAATCGTGGGAATCAACTTGCCGCCCCTGCCCCCGCCCCCCTCCCTCCCCCTGCGCCACCATCTACCCTTCAGAATTCCGCATGCCTCTCGGGTTTTGGTCGTAAAGCTTGAGCCCATACTGGTTGCCCAACGGCGACATAAATGTAGTCCTGTTACGGCCCAGTCATTCCCCATTGTGATGATCGACCACTGCTCGATTCTCCCACAAGTCCCCGGGGATATTTCAAGCCTCCACTTCATTAGTGCATATGAGAAATGTAAGGGATTGGGAAGTGAAATTGGACTTATCGGGCAGTGAAATGTGATTCTAGCAGGTAATGGCGTATACCGTGACGTTCAATTTCATAAATTCCAGTGGTGAATAGCAATGTTCAATGGTACGAGCCTTCGGGACTGTAAATCTAAGATGTGATAGTGTTAAATCAAAACAGCTATAAATGTTGAAAAATACACTTATAGAGATGGTATCTCGTAAAATATCCACTCGGCGTGTTGGCAATACTTTTAGGGGGCTATCCATCAAGGAGAGGGTATAAAATTGCGGGCGCGGTATGTAACTCAGAGGAAGCAATACTGAAGAATCGTCAGCGGAGAGAATTTTCTTGGAGGACACTGCTAGAAAATTTTGAAATTTCATGGAAAATATGATAGTGTCTCTCATGAGAGTGATGTTGAAGCGAATTTAGAGGAAAACCGGCTATGAAATTTCTAGTAGAATTCAATTCTAGGTAGAATTCAAGGAAATTCACGAGTTTTAAGTGGGAGTGAAGTGAAAATTTCGCAACTTGATTGAGGTTTCAGTGGAACATGAATATTCAGAAACAAAAAACATGAATATTCAAATTTTTTCTGAATTTTCCAGATTTTTCTGAATTTTCATAGAATAATTGAGCAATACTGAGGAATCGTCAGCGGAGAGAATTTTCTTGGAGTACACTGTTAGAAAATTTTGAAATTTCATGGAAAATATGATAGTATCTCTCATGAGAGTGATGTTGAAGCGAATTTAGGGGAAAAACGGCTATGAAATTTCTATTAGGATTCAATTCTAGGTAGAATTCGAAGAAATTCATGAGTTTTAAGTGGGAGTGAAATGAAAATTTCGCAACTTGATTGAGGTTTCAGTTGAACACGAATATTCAGAAACAAAAAACATGAATATTCAATTTTTCCCTGAATTTTCCTGATTTTTCTCAATTTTCATAGAATAATTGAATTCAAAAATCAAGTATTTCATTGATTGTTAGATCATTTGAACAGAAAATCAATGGAATTTTTTATTTTGCAATGACAAGATTTCCTGAAATTCCAGTGGAACCTGAATGCGGTAAAAAATTCCGAAATTTGGTAGGAAAATTTCAGACGAACATTTTCAATGTCGGAACCATCGGGAAAGGTTTTGCGATCGCCAGACTACTCCCGTTCTTTTCTCTCCCTGCAGTACACTCCCACACTGATAGAATGATTCGTTTATTACAAACGAGATTGATTAACTATTAACGAATGGTAGAGTTGAATATGACCAAATAACTATTCGTTAATAGTTAATGAATCGTTCACTTGAAAGGTGAAAGTCGAGCTAAACAAGACTTTCCAAATGTGCATTTGTCAACTATTAACGAATGAACATTTGGTGAGACCAAATAGACCCTAACCTTCAACCAAATCCATTTGTTAACAATAACTAAGCCTGTCTATCAGTGCATAAACAAAATTCCTTTGATAAGAATTTTCAAGAACGAAAGCGAGCATTCCCCGCACACGGAGAGAAATATTCAATAAAAATTACCAGAAAAAAGACGTAAAAATTACGTTTCGAAACGTAATCTGGGAGCGAAGTAAAATTCAATAAAAAGTGTCAATCGTCACGTAAATTCTACGATCTGTTCCGTAAAAATTACTCATCCGTCCGACGCCTCACGTCTAGCCATGAGTCACCGTGAGGGGTAGATTTTAACAACACGTTCCGTAATTTTTCCGGAACTTTTCGTAAAAATTCTTAAATATCCAAGAATTTTCATGTTCTGAGGCATAATAAGTCTTGAAGTTTCTGTTAGATTTTACAACTTCCAGAAAAATTACGTGACTTTTTCGTATTTTTTCGGTGACAGACCCGAAAATTTACTGAACGTTTCAGATTTATTCTCTTATATTCCTAGGGGAGGGTGGGGCAAAACGGCCCCCCTTCAATTGTCAATAACTTGTGAATGACATTGTGAAAATTCCCAGTTTCAACTTCATTTTGAAGATAATTTTTCATTCTTCAAAACGAGCTCTAACTCATCCCAATCGGATTATTGAATCGGAAAATATTGACGATTGAAGGGGGGCCGTTTTGCCCCATCCTCCCCTATATAAATTCACTGAAAACCATTCTCGCGTGCGGATTACGTGAAATGTTTCGTAATTTTTCTTGAATATTTCTCTCCGTGCAATAACGGGGTCAACCCGTCGTAAAATTCAATAAAGTCAGATCCACAAGGGCTCCATGGAAATTAAAAGAGGAAAGGCAGGCCTCTTATCGGCTCCATTGATCGAATATAACTCGGCCTCATTGGTTGCCCTATAAATCAGTGGATCTGCGCCACGATCTCCGAAGTGTAATACCGCCAGGGGTCGGAGGGGGAGTTAATTCACGAGCGCCGATACGAATCATGAGACCAGAGGCGACTCTGGTATCCACTAGGCGCACATATGGTGGACTAGACCAGTCAAAATATCCTTTTGGTATCAAGGTAACCCCCCCCCCCCCCCCCGCCACCGCCACCGCCACCCCCGCGGGTTGAGCCAGACCCATAATTCTCTCCAGCAGCCGGCTCCCCTACTTTGGCTCTCATCCATAAACATTGATTGAGTGTTGTGAGTTTAATACGAAATTGTGTATGCAAGGTTTGGACATGTAAGATGGCGGGCGGATGTGGATGGACGGAGACGCCGGTGGCGCCAAACACTGGCTTGTTTCAACGGCCAGTGTGCCTTCGATAACCCGGATCAACCAGTAATGGTCTCCTGAGTGCGTACAGCAGAATCGTAAATCTGTTTACGATGCTGTGGAATGGATTTCTAGGCACTTGGGTGGCATCCTTGACGACCGACAAGCTGAAGCACCGTCATCGAGATTCGCCGTGTGGCGCCTCGTGATTTAGCCCATTAAAATCAGCTGTGTAATGGCGATAGTCACCCTTTAAACAATACTCGTGGCGGATGGAAAATGGGGCGGAGGGCGAGGTTGTGTGGAAGCATGCATCGGCATCAATTATTAGTTTTAGCCATGTTTTCGGTGAAATTCGAAAATGATGAAATGATTGATAATTTAATTTTTTTTTATTTAGAGCATTCAAACCAGTTGGTTTATTCTGATAAAAAAATTCAAAAAAATTACCAAAATACATATAATATATACTTTTGATTTTTACTTAGTCCTGTTTTTCCCAGCTGTTAATTATAACGATTTACAGTAGTTTTTTAATTGAGTATGAATTTAATCATTGGCAATATGGAATTGCAAATTGACTGTTGAACAAATGTTTCTAAATTTTATAAAAGGGATTTTCGATCTGCTAGTTAATGGTCAGTCCTCCGAACTCAATTATTGATTGATAAAATAATTCGGAATTTGGATATTTAATTGATGATTAATTTGATAATTTAAAGATTGATGACCACTCGACGGTATTTTGGATAGCCTACGGAAATTCAACTGGTTGTTTTTCCCAATCGGATTTCGACCAATCAGAGCGCAGCATTTGAGGCCAGCCGACCGTTTTATTGCGGATATTTCCTCCTGGTTTCGGAATATTTCGCACACTGAGAAAAAAAATTACCATTGTTGTTTTGAAATTGTTTGAAAATATCCTCTTTTTCCTTTTTCATCACATTTTCAGGAATATTATTTGTACACTACAAAAACTAGGTGTCTGACAGCTATCTGAATTTAAGATGTCAGATGGTAAAAAACGTCTGAATCTTCAAGTGTCTGAAAATCTGACTAATGTCTTAAAATTTCAACCACAATTTCTGTCTGAAAATAATGGTAGACATTTTTTGTGTCTGAAAAATTTCAGATATTTATTTTCAGATATTTTCTGTGTCTGAAATTCAGTTATTTATGAGCGATTCAAACATTTCACTATTAAGATATCTCACCTGATTCAGACGGCAAAGTCCATTCAAACATTAATTTTTAAGATATTTCTCATGTCTGAAAAGTTGACTCATCCACTGCAAAAATTAGGTGTCTGACAACCATCTGAATTTAAGATGGCAGATGGCAAAAAAACGTCTGAATCTTTAAAAGTGTCTGAAACTCTAACTGATGTCTGAAAAATTCAAAGACCGCTTGTGTCTGAAACTGATGTCTGTACCTTAATTTCAGACATCTTGGTGTCGGAAATCGAAATACCTCCATTGATTCAGAAACATTTTAATGTCTCAAAAGTGTCTACAAAAGTGTCTGAAATTCAGACATTAGTTTTCGCAGTGTATAAGTCCCTTCAAATTACTGCCCTAAATTAATGAAAAAACCCCACGAGAGGAAAAATCGATGAGCGACATAAATTTCCACCAATGACATATCCCTCATATTCATGGAAAGAATTCCCCCGGGTTCATCGATTGTTTCAAAATATATTGCACGAGAGAGGTCTCGCAGCGGCCATCAATCGTAGCCCTCAAGTAGCATTTTACATTCTGGAAATGATATGGGCACCACTAAAGGATGAGCACGTAGTGTCAAGGCCTCAGTGGTAGCGTTAAATAACCAATAAAGTTGCCGGCATTGTACTGGCAATAATTCATATGCAAATATACAAGGTGGTCTGGACTCGGCAAAGTGCGCACGTACAGAATCCCTGAAGAGACCTGGGCTACTGGTGCTCCATGGACAATATTATATTTCTGTTTTCCCCGCTCTTCAGTTAACGACCATCACTCCCACGTGAATACTTGAAAAGTTGAGATGAAAATTGTATTATTGTGTGAATAATATTAGCGGGAGGAAAAGTTTAATATCAGCGGTTTTATCGTCAAAATTGACGAAACTATTTTTATATTCAACTTTATTATTTGATTTTTTTTATTCATTTCAAGTTTTTTTTCCGTTGGAGATGAACAAACTTGTACGTCCAGTGAATAATTGTTTCCGTGGTCATGTTGCAATTATGTAAAATAAATATTGGGAGCGAGAATTAATTCTGAGGGGAAAAAGTACTGCATTTCAGTACACAGAACAATATTCAGCAAACATTACGGAACAATTCACGTAATCCGCAATGGGGAATCGTTTTCCGGCAATTTTTGTAGGAATGGAAGAGAAGAAATCTGAATCGTTCAGTGAATTCTCAGGTTCATCACCGAACAAAGTACGAAATTGTCACGTAATTTTTCCCAAAGAAGTAAAATCTTACAGAAACTTGCCGACTTATTGTGCCTTAACATTCTCCCAGAATTTTCCAACAACTTCGCCATTTATTTAAAATGTAAAATATTAAAATTGACAGATGAAATGGAATGTAAACGTCCAACTTATCAATTTTTTATGACCCTCGAAGTGAACCTTCGCTCTTCTCATCCTGAATAAGCAGATGGGAATATTTGAGATTTCAGGGGGTGGGATTTCTGCAACCGATAAAAGACACGGAAAATCCAACGTGAAGTACTCTATTCTCTCCGATAATATTTCATTCCTCTTTTTCTGAATTATATAGAGCGCAGTATTCTCTTATGTAAAATAAGTGAACTAAATCGATGAAACGTCGAAAATAGAATGGCAATGTATAAAAATTCTATATTCCAATCAACTGGACATTTGAATTTCATGCGGTAGTGGAAAGATTCCGAATATTTGGATTGTGAATACAGTAAAAAATTGAGTCTATCACCTTCGGGAAATTTAGCCTTTCAAATTTAGAATTATGAATATTTCACGCTGAAATGAAAATCGACAAAGACCGAAAGGTGGAATATATCTGCCGTTCTGGTACTTTTCATCAACAGCTGATAAATTTTACTTTGCGAACAATCAAGTTACGAAAAAGAACAAGTGGGAAATTGCTTTCGCCAGAACATAATCAATATATTTTTGCTAACAAATTATCAATTTAGTTCTGAATGAATTAAATATTAAATTCAACGTTGTCCCAACGTTAAAATTTTTCACTTTTCCCTGAATATTGCTTTCAAAATAAAATTTTTCAACACGCTAAGAACAAAATTAGTGCTGCCGAAAAATTATATACTCCCCTGAAGAGATCTTTGGTCGTGTTGAATCAATTTACTTGTGAATAAAAAATAAAAAATTCTGAATTAGTTTAATAAATCAGTTGAACTTTCACTATGAAATTGAGAATTTTGACTATCGTTGAGATATGAATGATCGCTCAATATGAAAAATTAACTTTACTGAAATTCCAAAAAAAAAAATTAAGATCACATTAAATTCAAGTTCACAACATTGAAAATTCAAGTGCAGCTTTATTTAAATTGTTTAAATTTCAAAAAATTCCTAGCCGTATATTATTATTCAGGGATTTGAAAAAAAACAAAACTTTTCACATGGTGCTTCCACAAAAGTCATCCACTAACCGAAACATAAAATTTCCTTTACCCGAATAATTCAGTAGCGAAGTGGTAAAGAGGTTTAACTCGACTTATCTCTTACTTGAGTTTTTGAAGAATATCTCCGAATCCAAAGGAGGTAACGAAATTTTCGTAACAACCTTTTTTCTAGAGCAAATTGAGTGTTACAAAAAAGGTTCTAACAAAAATTGAGCTATCTTCCTTAGATTCCGAGATATTCAGTGAAAACTGGCCAATAGTCAAAATCGACTTGAACCGTTTTACCACTTCGCTCCTAAATTCTCCATTAAACAAAATTCCGCCCCAGGATTACCTCTCGGACCGTAAAATTTTCCGTGATTCTCTCCACAATTTCTCCTCAACTTTTCCCTCCTCGTGTGCATTATATTCTCTCAATATCAAAGAGAAATCTTCCCTCAACCCCTTTATTCCCGCATATTCTCCAGGAAATCCCCCATCATATTTTATCTCGCTAATTTTTTTCACGAGCGTATGTATATTAATGCAGGCAACCGGGTGTATCGTATGTCTGGATTAATTGACCGGGTGAAAGAACAATGGAAAGAACGGCTTTAGGGGTAGTAACTAGCGTGTAGTCTGTGTTGGTGCCGCAGGTGGTGTAGCAGAGTGCACGGTTGAACGTGGAAACATTGTGCAGTCATCCAGGAGGTGCTGTCCCGCGCAGTGAGCCATTGCCAGATGTGCCTCTCTGCGGTCAAACGCACCTCCGACACATTACCGCTCTTTCAATTACCCACATTAAGCCTGATATTGCTGCAATTTATCAGTAAAATTTTTCCCCTGCACCGACAGAAAAACAGTAGAGCGCTCAAACAATTTTTACTTATGCCAAATAAATCGTTTGATAACAATGCAAAACATGCAAAGCGTGCGCCGAGATTGAACATTTTTATTGCAAAAATAGGTTTCAGTAGCGAAGTGGTAAAAGGAGACAAGTCAATTTTGACTATTGACCCGTTTTCAATCAATATCTCGGAATCTAAGGAAGATAGCGACATTTTTGTTACGACCTTTTTTGTGGAGCCGACTGAGTGCTGTAACAAATGTAGTTACGAAAATTTCGTTATCTCCCTTAGGTTCGGAGATATTGATGGAAAACTGGTCAATAGTCAAAATTGATTTATCTCCTTTTACCACTTTGCTATCCGAATCGAGGATTTGGCTCTGATTGGACGTACACAAGTCTTTCAAGATCTCTCCAGACCTAAATTGACCTGGTAAGTCCTAATCAGTTCTGCGACGTAGTTTTCCGGAGACCTTTCGAATCCTCAGTTCTTTTCGGCCCTGAGAAGTCCTCCTCTATACTACCGAGACCTCGGGATGTTTTGCGGAGGGTTGAAATTTGTAGCCAAAAGGGAGAGAGGGTTGCAGAATATATTTTAGCCACTCTCATCTCTCCGTTTGCGGGCGGTGGTTAAATAAAAAATAGTGAACGTTGATTTCGTATTTATTGACCCCCCTGATGCCAATGACACCCTCGGAGGTGACAGAAAAGACGAAAAAACAAAATGCCATTTTAACGTGGGTCAAGGGTCGGGGTGAAAGTCGATTTTCGCCTGAATTGAATTTTTTAACCGGGTGAAGGTTGATTCCAACTATTTAAGCGACGAGCTATTCAGAACTCTCAAAAGTATGTGGGAAAAGTGAAAACTGAAAAAGTTTTTTTTTTAGATTTTCAAAGGGTCAAATTTTCCGTTTTTCCAGGGGGAAAGTCGAATTTCGGCAAAATCGAATTTTTTAGCCGGGTGAAGGTTGATTCCCACTATTTAAGCGACGGGCTATTCAGAACTCTCAAAAGTATGTGGAAAAAGTGAAAAAATTTTTTTTTCAGATTTTCAAAGGATCGGATTTTCCGTTTTTCCAGGGGGAAAGTCGAATTTCGCCAAAATCGAATTTTTTAGCCGGGTGAAGGTTGATTCCCACTATTTAAGCGACGGGCTATTCAGAACTCTCAAAAGTATGTGGAAAAAGTGAAAACTGAAAAAGTTTTTTTTTTCAGATTTTCAAAGGGTCAGATTTTCCGTTTTTCCAGGGGGAAAGTCGAATTTCGGCAAAATCGACTATCGGAAATTTCAGTCCAAATTTTTTAACAGTGCACTTGAATTTTTAATAATTGAAAATTAAGAAATATATTTTTCTGAATTGTTCCGATTTCTATCAATGTTGATAGAATAATTCAACTAAAGTTTTCATCAAATTGTGAAATTTGAATGACAAAATTCCTAGAAATTTCAGTGGAAGAATAATGTAACAAACATTTCCTTGGAGTGCAGCAAAAATTGAATCCAAAAATTTAGAATAAACCTCTCCAATAGGAGATACAAATTTTTAAAAAGTGAACCGAAAATTTCATCAATTTTTGAAATCGAGATTGCTAATCAAATGGATGTTTATCAAACGAATGAGCGAAACGCTCGCCCCCGCCCCATGCTTCATAAAACCTTTACTCTCCAATTTCATAAATTATTTTCCTCTGCCCGTTTGCGAGAATTAATTTCTCCCGAATAAAAACCCGTTCGTCTGATCGTGATGGCTTTTTCCCCTGAATTATTCACCGTGATACAACAAAACGTTACACTCCAGGGCTGGTAACAATTCCCCCATTGTAATATTTTCACGGTTTCTGTTATCCGAGCATTTGATAGAAAAAAAATCTTTTATTCCCCGCCTTTTGTTTATTTTTTTCCGGGCGTTGTGTGTCGGGGTTATGTGCCCATTGCCCAATGCGGACTTCGGTTGGTCGTGATGCCATGAACAGTACCACGTTAACGCTAACTCGTTGCCCTCAAAGAGATCCCCAGTTAAATTTTTTTTCCACGATCGGGTATTTCATGCGGGACTTGTGGGTGTCGTAAAAATTCCGCAACGAATACGATCACGGGGGCTCTGAAAATAATTTCCATACCTTCGCAAGGGTATTTATAGCCCGAGTGATATACCAATGGCTGGAGATTTTCGTCCTTCTCACTATAAAAGGACGGCTACCGGAGACTGGTTGTCCGAAAAATCGTTCCCGGGAAATTGCTCTCCAAAAACAGAAATTCCTCACAAAAAACTGAAAAATACTGAAACAGGTGTGAAATTATTTTAAAAAGCGGAAGAAATGAAGAAAAACTTTCTTGAAAAAATTAACAAATATAAATAACCATGAAACTCCAAAGTCGCAGGGATTGTAACAGCAAATACAAGAATCTTTGAACAGAGGTCAAAATTTAATTGAACTACGTCCACTTGTTAAACATAAATCAAACAAACAAAATGAGAATCATTGGAAATTTAGAATGACAGAACGTTGGCATTGCGGAAGTGAAAAACATCAAATTGAGACTAATGGAAAGAAAGTTGAATGGAAACGAAAAATGAGAATAAAGTATGAAAACATTCAATGAATTCAGAGAAGTTTTTTCAGTTTTTGCGGGACGCGGTCGTCGGAAAAATTTCAAAATTTAAAAAATTCTTAAATGAATTAAATTTTAATTAATGTCGAAGAAGGAAATTCAAAAACATAATACACTAGTATAAGGTGATATACATTATTAATTCTTCTTATGTCATATAAAATTTCACAGCTCAATTTTTCGTATGATAAAATGGAAAAAATTGATAGGGTACGATATTTTTTTCAGTATTATACTATATTATTGGCTATTATTATACTATAATATGATAATGTTTCTTGAATATAAACGTAACATAATTTGCAAAATAAATAGATGGCAGAAAACGTTTTACCTATTTTTCTACAGAAGACTCGAAGAAATTCTCGCGATGAATAAAAAAGAACAAAATCCCTAAATGAATAACAGAGGATACGTGACAGGTGGAAATATCCGGGAAAAAGGGCAAAAAAACGCTAACGCTATCTGGTTACTTAATAGCGACTACTGGTAGCCACCGCTGCCTTTGGAAACACGAAACCCGGAGAATTGATGGAAACGACAACTACGAAGGGGAAAGACGTATGCCCCGAAAACTGATTACGGTCTGGAATCTCGCCAATCGGAAGTTGTCGGGTCTTTTGATTGTCTACTCTTCAAACTACCGCCATCAGATGGATATAAAGTTACTCCCAACCCGACTGCATATCGATTGGCACCTGATATAGTGATTGAGTTCTATGGGTTTAGTTGGAAAAGAATTAAACGTTTTGCCTGCGATGAATTCTATATTGAAAAATTTAATATTGGAGAGCGTTAAAAATCGGCTGATGGAACTTTTATAATTTTTTTTAAACTATCAATAACTTTAATTATCATGATTCAAGTTAATGTACACTGAGAGAAAAACGACAAATTTTTCAAAAAAGCCTTACTCGTGCCAAGAAAATAGTTTTTTGAAAATTATCAAAAAAGGATTTTTTTGTGCCAAACATGCAGAGTGCGCAGGAATGAAAAATTTTTGTCGCAAAAATAGATTTAGTAGTTCAAAAAAAATTGCATTCTCTGTACACGCAAGAAATGTCGTTTCTAGCACTACGTAGTGCTAGAAATCTATACATGAGGGGCTAATTGATCGGATCTGGATGAACGTTGATTCCAACTATTTAAGCGACGGGCTATTCAGAACTCTCAAAAGTATGTGGAAAAAGTGAAAACTGA
>NW_021680373.1:1961914-1974384 GCF_001412515.2 Diachasma alloeum
TTTCACCGGCGGCCACAGGGTCAGATTTTCGGTTTTTACTTGGAACAAGGGTCAGATTTGTTAACACTTTCTTTTTTTATTTGGACAATGCATGCAAGCGGAGGGGCAAGAGTGGCTAGAATAGATTCTGCAACCTTCTCCGCTTGTTGGATAAAAATGTCAAGCCTCCGCATACATGCATCTCCCCTCCACCCTCCCGTGAAATGTCGATTTTCGAGATTAAAAAAAAACAATAATTGCATTTTTTATTTCAATAACGCATGAGTAAATAGGGATACGAACGCAGATTTACTATAGGCCCATAGAATTACGGGGACCGGCAAGGATTTGGAAAGTCTGAATGCAAGTCCTGCTTACACCTAACAAGTGCTGAAGTGGGACATAACCAGAGGTGGAAAGGTCTCGGAAGCACTTGGGAAGAGGCTTCCCAAGACCTATCCAGTACTGAACGGAGAGACCTAAGTAGAATTTGTCAGGTCCAATTATTCGACTCGGGACTCCTTCGTTATTCGATACTCCCATACGTATTTTGCTCCCGAAAAATCTTTGCTTTATGCGAAACAAGGGATAGTAGTTTTCCCTTTCGGCTGTCTAATAATCAGAGACAAGAAATGAACACTTAAATGAAACAATAATAATGATATGATAGCAATCTTGTAACTTAGGGATAAAATATTTGTTGATAAATTTTCCTCTATATGAGATATTTTCATCCTGAAAAGGCACCGTCTGGTGTGAATTATCCGCCTCTTGAGCCAAATATTTCGCTGCTGTCGAAAGCAGAACAATTATTCATGTCTGAGACTTTCAAATTCGAACTAAACAAATTCTTTCTTGGCAATTTTCAACTAGCGATTTTGTTGGCTCAAACAAGACTTGGTTGACAACGTGTTTGTTTTTCTCCCAGTGTACTATTGAAAATTTTTCACTGAAATTTCCGGTACACTTTTGTCTGTTCGTCTGAAATTTACCCAAATTTTTATTTTATTCACACGTTTTTTAGTGTCTGAAAACTGGCTACAAAGGTGTATGAAATTCAGGCATTCGTTTTTGCTGTGTAAAAGTCATCGCTGAAAACTCATAAAATCAATTAGAGAAAAAAGCTTCATTTTTTTTTCGGTGAACCATTCTGATTGAATGAGCCTCACCGAAGTACTAACAATAAATTCCCGACCTCCGGAGCGAAAAAAATGTGTTCACCTCTGGAGGCGATCTGAGTGAAACGGATATTTGATTCATTAGGACGACGCCGTAACGGGATACATCAGAACGTCCAAAATTTCATCATCAATTGAGTAGACAAGGAGTGGAAGTGATGAGGGTTGATCATGGAAATGCCTCGTTAAACGTATTTTAATGACATTCAGTCACTGAAGCGTCACCGCTGACAGTGAAAGTTGTCTTTCGCCCGCACCGTCAGTTCGTGATTTGGGACGTGAGCTATTAAAATCTCTCGACTGAGCTGGTCTCACCAATTACAAAGTATTTTCGTCGTAATTCAGGATAATGAAGTCTTCCGATTGCTAATTCGGAGAAAATGCGATATTTCCGCTGCGAAAATTTTTAATGCCAGAATAAACTGGCGCTGGATCTGTCCAATTCTCCGAGTTTTATACAGTGTCCGTTGAAAGTTATCTTGGTTCTTCTTAGGGGATAAAACACCGCGGCAAAAAAACGATGGGTGTGGAAAGAGCTGCAGTGACTGCGACTAACGAACTTGGACAAGTGCCGTCGTAAAGCTTCGTCTTTCGTGAGATTGTTCGGAGGGGATGTGTAGTCACCTCAGTTGGTTAATGTGTCCCTGGCATCTCTCGTTGAATCAAAAATTTCGAGCTAACTCGGGGTGGATTGACTGTCAGGTGATTTGGTTCGATCTCTTCCATTTTCATTACTCTGATCGCTGAGGGATGAACGTCGCCCCCAGCTTCGCCATAAAATTCAAAACATTCGTCAATTAATTTAGAAAGCTAGAAAAAGAGAGGAAAAGACGGAGAGGGTACAGCAGAGAAAAAAACAAGAACGAAAACGTCACCGAAGTCACAGGGAAATTTAAAGAAATGAAAAATCAAGACTTCAAGACATTTTCTGTTCGAGACAATTTCTCAAAAAAAAAAGTTTCTTAGTGTAGACTGAGACTTAGACTGTATCATATGACAATCTTGAAAATTCGAATCAAAGTAATTTACTTCATCGCTAATGCATATTCATTAGCGGTTTTATCACGCTCTATTGTTGTCGGGGTTTGAAATACGAGAAACTTCGACTAGCACACAGCGAGTTTACTATCCCCGGGTTTGCTCAAGTTGCTTAGTTCGAAATGGCACAGCGTTTTCCATTAAATGAGTCTTTCATCTCCACCTTGAGTCTCACGTTTCTACCATTTTGTAATTATCCCCGCCGAGGCTGCCTTTAAAAATGAAAAAAAAGAATGAGGATGGAAAAAAAGGGAACGTAGAAGGTTCCAAAGACCGGCATTAGATGTATTCACTTATAAGAAAAAAATGCAAAATTATTTTTTCCTGTAGGAACATGGTAATTGAGGACTATACCCGCCACACGCAAAATTTACTAGTGAACACAGTAAAATGGACAAGTCTAGTAATAGTAATAGTATGTAAAGTAAAAATTTTGAAGTTGTTTCGTTCACATTGTCATTTTTAATTTTATATAAATACAGAATTTTCGTATGAATTGATTCATGTATACTGTTGGAAAACAATGAAATTCCACGCTTACTATATTAGTAATTTTCAGGAGTGTGACATTTAACTCTATTTAGTGTGAAAATTTAAGGAAACAAAAAATTTTTTGCAGCAGAAAAACAAGAAATTCCAAAATTACTTTAAAATTATTGATTATAAAATCACGAATTCTCAGAGATTGAGGAAAGATATACAATATACGTAAATCTGTCTGAAATCTATTAATTTTCCTGCAATTTAACTTCAATTCAGAGTTTTCATTAAATTTTTTAACAAATTGCCATTTTTTTATGGCGAAATTCCTTCAAATTTCCGTGAAACTGTCACTTGATTAAAATTGTTCAGAAGTATAGTTCTGTGTTTACATGAAATATACTACCATAATGAAATAATTAATCACCATTCAATATTAATTTGAGGATTGGACGGGTCGAAACTCGTAGTTATTCGTATTTTGTAATTATCCCTTTTATAACTATACTCGTAGTTACTCGTATTTTGTAATTATCCCCGCCGAGGCTGCCTTTAAAAATGAAAAAAAAGAATGAGGATGGAAAAAAAGGGAACGTAGAAGGTTCCAAAGACCGGCATTAGATGTATTCACTTATAAGAAAAAAATGCAAAATTATTTTTTCCTGTAGGAACATGGTAATTGAGGACTATACCCGCCACACGCAAAATTTACTAGTGAACACAGTAAAATGGACAAGTCTAGTAATAGTAATAGTATGTAAAGTAAAAATTTTGAAGTTGTTTCGTTCACATTGTCATTTTTAATTTTATATAAATACAGAATTTTCGTATGAATTGATTCATGTATACTGTTGGAAAACAATGAAATTCCACGCTTACTATATTAGTAATTTTCAGGAGTGTGACATTTAACTCTATTTAGTGTGAAAATTTAAGGAAACAAAAAATTTTTTGCAGCAGAAAAACAAGAAATTCCAAAATTACTTTAAAATTATTGATTATAAAATCACGAATTCTCAGAGATTGAGGAAAGATATACAATATACGTAAATCTGTCTGAAATCTATTAATTTTCCTGCAATTTAACTTCAATTCAGAGTTTTCATTAAATTTTTCAACAAATTGCCATTTTTTTATGGCGAAATTCCTTCAAATTTCCGTGAAACTGTCACTTGATTAAAATTGTTCAGAAGTATAGTTCTGTGTTTACATGAAATATACTACCATAATGAAATAATTAATCACCATTCAATATTAATTTGAGGATTGGACGGGTCGAAACTCGTAGTTATTCGTATTTTGTAATTATCCCTTTTGTAACTATACTCGTAGTTACTCGTATTTTGTAATTATCCCCGCCGAGGCTGCCTTTAAAAATGAAAAAAAAGAATGAGGATGGAAAAAAAGGGAACGTAGAAGGTTCCAAAGACCGGCATTAGATGTATTCACTTATAAGAAAAAAATGCAAAATTATTTTTTCCTGTAGGAACATGGTAATTGAGGACTATACCCGCCACACGCAAAATTTACTAGTGAACACAGTAAAATGGACAAGTCTAGTAATAGTAATAGTATGTAAAGTAAAAATTTTGAAGTTGTTTCGTTCACATTGTCATTTTTAATTTTATATAAATACAGAATTTTCGTATGAATTGATTCATGTATACTGTTGGAAAACAATGAAATTCCACGCTTACTATATTAGTAATTTTCAGGAGTGTGACATTTAACTCTATTTAGCGTGAAAATTTAATGAAACAAAAAATTTTTTGCAGCAGAAAAACAAGAAATTCCAAAATTACTTTAAAATTATTGATTATAAAATCACGAATTCTCAGAGATTGAGGAAAGATATACAATATACGTAAATCTGTCTGAAATCTATTAATTTTCCTGCAATTTAACTTCAATTCAGAGTTTTCATTAAATTTTTCAACAAATTGCCAATTTTTTATGGCGAAATTCCTTCAAATTTCCGTGAAACTGTCACTTGATTAAAATTGTTCAGAAGTATCGTTCTGTGTTTACATGAAATATACTACCATAATGAAATAATTAATCACCATCCAATATTAATTTGAGGAATGGACGGGTCGAAACTCGTAGTTACCCATTACAAGTTGATAATTCAAATTTGATTATTTCTGTTTGATAAAACGAGATAAACCAGGTGGATCCTACCTAATGATTTCTATTATGTAAAATAAGAATGCATAATGAACGTCATCGTGTCGAAACTGTACCACTCGAAAATTCTATGATCCCGAGTTTTGGTCGCTGATGTCAGGGAGAGCTGAAGTGACTGAATATTTAATGGCCTCGACTCGAACTCCAGTTCTGCATGTGGACGTTTTTTCCCTGTAAAAATAGTGTTGAAGGTGCAGTGTTTTATTACATTAACAGAACTTGATTAATGATTCGTTCTATTACGCTGGTTGTTCGATATTATTCTCTCATTTCGGGTAATTATTCATGAAGGGAATTACAAGCTCTACATAAAAACCAACGCGAATTACAATTCAATGATTCGGTGCTGTTTAGTGATGCCGCGAGACACTTTACGAGACAAAACTTTAGAGAGATGATCTCGGTCTCAATGAACATGGAAATCTTTGGTCTCGCCTCAGTCTCGAAATACGCAGTATCGACTCCCCTCGTGATGACCCAGAGTCAATTTATCTCATCTCGGTCTCAAGTTTTTCGTGCTTTTTAATGTAACAAGATCTATGCGCGCGCTGATCTATTCATTTGTTGAAATGAAGAAATGGAATTCATTGAATTTCATTTTCTCATGAATACCTTATAAATATTGATAATGAATCAAAGAGAATTCGACTAATGATTGAAGTGAATAGCGAAGTGGAGTAAAAGAATCTATAAAGAATTTTTCATTTTCTATTAATTAATTGAACCAGCCTATTTTCCCCGATTTTGCCGCGTTGTTTTTCACGAGTGTCGAAAAATTTTCAACGCAATTGGAACTGAAATGCGTCGATTCCCAATGGAATTCCGAGCTTCCACGGTATTTTGATGTAATTGAAGGTATGCCCGGGCATTATCGGCTTTCTGTTGAATTTTCAATCCCATCATTTTCAATCAAATAAAACCAACTGAATTACGAAAATGGGGGGAGTACAAGTACCCAGTGGAAAGAATCAGTGGCAATGGTAAGCTGATGGCCATAGTGTCAGGCACGATTTTCTCGATCGAGTTTCAGTGTTCCATTTCGTATTGCTTGTCTTTCCCTCGTTGGAAGAAAATACCATTCCCCTCGAACCTCGTTGAAATAGAAAACGAAGAGTGGAACGATGCGGGTCCCGGGGGATTTAATCAATACTCCTCTCACCATTATTCTTCAATATTCCTGTATTTACGTAATTATTTACACATCATATTCGAACCTTAATGTTAACTTTTCCCCTCGGATTATTGAAAAGTTCACGACATCGTGTCCATTTATTTTAATCGAAAAATTAGTTCAATTTGTGTTTAATACACGGAGAGAAATTTTTAATAAACATCAGTAGCGAAGTGGTGAAAGGAGATGAGTCAATTTTGACTATTGACCAGTTTTCAATCAATATCTCGGAATCTAAGGGAGGTAGCAAAATTTTTGTTATAATCTTTTTTGTTGGTCCGATTGAGTGCTACAATAAATGTAATCACGAAAATTTCGCTATCTCCCTTAGATTCGGAAATATTCCTCAAAAACTCAACTGGGAGATGAGTCGACTCATCGCCGTTTACCACTTCACTACTGAAATTATCCTACCGTTCTATAAAAGTGTATCATGAGTCTTTGTTCCCTCATTTCTATCCGGAAATTTAGTGAAAATTTATACATGATGATCAAATTTTATTATACGTTAGAGAAATTTTATCCTGATAAAAATGAAAATAACTGTGGCGGTTGGGTAAAATTTACCAACTGTTCTAGAATTTTCGTTGTTATCTACATAAAACCTATTTCATTGGAAGGGTAAAATTTATGATGCGTCAGGATAAAATTTCTCGAACGTAGAATAAAATTTGATCATCATATAGGGGAGGATGGGGCAAAACGGCCCCCCTTCAATCGTCAATATTTTCCGATTCAATAATCCGATTGGGATGAGTTAGAGCTCGTTTTGAAGAATGAAAAATTATCTTCAAAATGAAGTTGAAACTGGGAATTTTCACAATGTCATTCACAAGTTATTGACAATTGAAGGGGGGCCCTTTTGCCCCACCCTCCCCTATTAATTTTTACTCAATTTCGGGATAGAAATGAGGAAACGATGACTCATGATACACTTTTATCGAACGGTGGGATAATTTTTATCAAAAATTTCTCTCCCTGTAGTGCATATAATCATGGTTTTTACAAATACTGTCTACTCCCAATGCATTATTTTGCATTCAAATTCATTGCATTATTTTATTCAAATTCTCTTGTATAAAAATTCCCAATTGCAAACGGATGAAACACACGGAGAGAAATTTTCTAGAAAAATTTAGTACGAGGAAAAAATCACAATCCAACGGCTGTGAAAAATTCTAGTGCTGTTAAGGTAAAATTTCTTGATATTTTTGGTGAAATTTCTGGGGATTTTTGTAAAATTTTCACAGAAATACGGGAAAAAATTCACATTTGCCCCGATAAAATTTCTAGTGCCGGCACTGGAACTTTTTCCTGGCCTCTTTTCCCGTGCTAGAACTAGAATTTTTCTAAAAAATTTCTCTCCGTGCACTCTTCAGTTTCGTATCAAAAGAAAATACCTCCATTTACCCATGTAATTTAGGAGATATTGGAGCGAAGCGGATTATCGTTTACTAATTAAAAATGAAGCTCCTCTGCGTTTCCTAAAATAGCACTTGATATTTTCAATTTTGTCGGCTGGTTTATGTTGACACCACTGAAAGAGGAAAATACCAGGTTGCAGGGGATGTAATCAATATTCCTCCCACCATTATTTTTCAATATTCGTTTATTTATGAAATTATTTACACATTATGTTCGAACCTTAACATTAACTTCTCCCCTCGAATCATTAAAAAGTTTACGACATCATGTCCATCGATTTTAATCAAAAATTAGTTAAATCCGTGTATAATACTGTATATAATCATGGTTGTTATGAATACTGTCTACTCCCAATGGATTACTGCAGTGATATCATTGTGACATTTTCATTCATTCCTAAATCGTGAATCATTGCATCATCTTATTCAAATTCCCTTGTACAAAAATTCCAAATGGCAAGCGGATGATATATTCTTCAGTTTCGCATCAATATAAATCGCAGAGACGAAGCATTTCCTCTGATGCGGACGAAATCAGACGAAATCAACACTTTTACCTCAGTTGTTTTCAAAATACTGGGGCAATATGGGCTGCCTTCCTACGATTTAGTTTCAATTCGTTAATATTCCCGGATTTAGAACGGAATATTCATTTTCCATCTCACAGTCTCTCGTGAATTTATTGTAAAATTCAATTCATTAACATTTCCGGATTTAGAACGGAATATTCATTTTCTAGCTCAGTCTCTCGTGAATTTCCGTAAAATTCACGTAATTCGTGTAACATTTAGAACAGAATATTCATCTTCTATCTCACAGTCTCTCGTGAATTTCTATTTGAAAAAATCCAGAAATAAGCATTTTGTCGATCGCGTGAATCGTCGCAAAAACTTCTCTCCTCCACACAACATTCTCAATCCGGAAAAAAATCTCTCCTCTCCGCCCACATTCTACGCGGAGAAAAAAGTTGGAGAAAAATTACCAAACAAGTCATGTAATTGTGGAGCGGAATCCATTTCTAGGTCTTTTTTACCCTATTTCGGGGCAAAAAATACGAGAGAATCGTGAATTTTGCTCCGCTGAGTTGAGAAAATTCACTAAACGTGAGGGTAATTTGTACTGAAACTTTAAAAGAGTGAATGAATGAAGTGGAGGATTTTTTCTGTAACGAGGAATGATACACGGAGAAAATTATTTAGTGAATTTCAGGGAATAGTAATTTTTTTGTGTTATTCATGGAAGGAATACACTGTTGAAAATTTTCGTCTGAACTTTCTGTGTCAAATTCAGGAAGCTCGTATCGTGTTCAAGTTCCACTGAAATTTTAGGAAATCTTGCTATCGAAAAATCAAATATTCATTGATTTTCTATTCAAATCATCTGGGAATCAATTAAATATTCGATTTTTCTTTTCAACTTAGTAGCGAAGTGGTAAAACGGTTTAAGTCGATTTTAATTATTGGCCATTTTTCGGTGAATATCTCGGAATCTAAGGGAGATAGGTAAATTTTTATCAAAACCTTTTTTGCAGCACTCAATTTGCTCTAGAAAAAAGGTTATTGCAAAAATTTCGTTATCTCCTTTAGATTCGGAGATATTTTTGAAAAACTCAACTAAGAGGTAAGTCGTTCGTGAAAATTCAGAAAAATCCGAAAAATTCAGGGAAAAATTGAAAATTCATGTCATTTGCACTGAAAATTCAATCAAGTTGTGAAATTGTCATCGCACTCCCCCTGAAAACTCTTGAATTTCCTCGAATTCTCCTTAAAACTTGAAATTTCACAACCATTTTTTCCCTAAATCCGACTCAGTGTCGCTCTCATGAGCTAAAGCTCATAACACCTTCCACGAAATTTCAAAAAATTTACAACAGTGCAAGACACCCTCCGCACAACGTATTCTTTACTGAACTACAATTCCGCTCCACGATTACCTATCGTCCATTAAAATTTGCCACGATATTCCAGTACTTTTATTCAACTTTTCTCCCCGTGTACTTATTAACAAACCTCCGTAATTTCTCCCATTCATGTAATGAAAATTTCATGCTCACATTCTCCAGATATTTCAGTGTTGAATCTGCCCTCAAAAACTCGTTAACTCCCAAGAGGTTAAACGCACAAGCACTAATTGCTGGTTGCAATAAATGAGCGAGGATTATCTCGGCTTTTAGCTCTGGTCGACCCGAAAAAAAAAGGTAGGAAAAGTAAAATGAGTGCGAAAGTAACAACAAACAAAGGGCCAGGACGAAATGATCAAAAGAGGAGGAAAAAAATAATAATAACGAGACAAAAGCGTAAGCCGAGGAATGGGGAGATGAAAATGTCGGAAAGAGGGCATTCGGGGTTGGGCAATGCTGGAGTAACAGGTGGCTCGCCCAAGAGTCCCGTCCTGGGCGCTTCGCGATCCTACGACATGCCTCGAGGTCATTATTGACGCTCGCCCTCCTGCCCCCTCCCCCGACCCCCTCGCCCCCCAAGGGAACCCGAGAAAACCCAGTTCTCACTCTTACCTCTTGGCTTCCTCCACTTGAACGTACCACAGCGGCGCCCATTAGAACGTGGGGATGTTCTTATCCGTGATACTGCGTTAACTATCTTTCTTGGAGTGGGGGAGGGGGTTGGCTCTTACTCACAGACGATTAACGACACACCCGAGCTATTTCAACGCCACAAACTCCGGCAAGTGTTATCTTTTCATCACTCCATTAAGATTATCATTTTCCAGGGTTTCTTTTTCGAGAATGATGATTACTTGAAATTTATTTCTTCTTTATCACACATTGACGGGTTATGGTGGTAAAGTGGGAGAGGATTATTGCGGGTATTCGGACACTGTTGAGGATTCTGGGGAATTGGTAAACTAGGATAAGTGCATTTTTTTTGAAAATTGTTTTTTTTTGGTAAATCGTTTCTCATAAATTTGTAGAAACGATTGAGGGAGGAAATAATTTTTTTAAAAAATACACTTATTCTAGGTTGTCAATTCATGGCATAATTATATGCTATCATCTTGGGATATCAGCTGGAAGCGAGAATATCAAGGGAATAAAAGAGAAATAAAGAACGTGGGGAGAAAAAACAAAGTTCTGACCGTAAATTTCGTTGGGCAGTCCAGTATTTTCTGATGTTCACCCTAATATCTCACGATTCATGTTACTTGACCATTAATTCCTCGTATTCTCCCCCCTGTGTCATGTTTTATTTCTCGCCTAAGTACATTGAGCAGTTCCATAACACTTCATTCATGTTAAAAATCTCGTGAAAATCTTCGTAAGATAAAAATTTGCCATTAGTTATTAGGTACTATATTCCATCGTAATACTTGGTTTCTGATAATTCACACTAGCAGACGACGAAATGCTAGTGTTCACGCATCTCACTCAATCACAGGAACGCAAAATCTGGATTTAATGTATTTTCTTAAGTTAGTCAATGTACATGTTCACTCCACTTACAGACGTAGTTCGAAAGAATATCACATTTGAATAAACCCCAAAAATCAGGAATAAAACCTCGATTACACGCAAAAAAACTGGTTAAAATCCATTAAAAATGAAAAAAATAGAATTGGATTATTTGAATTTTTTAATTTATTAATTTATAAAAGAAAATAATTATAAAAGAAAATAATCGCAAACGAAAATAGTTGGATTCGCGCGGTTTTCACGGAGAGAAATGTTCAGTAAAATTTACAGAACTCACAATTCGCTCATCGATTACGGAACGCTCTGGAAAAATTCTGTGACAATTCCGTAGAATTTCCACATTTCGTTGCGGAATTACGAAAAAGATACGTAATTTTTATTGAACACTTCTCTCCGTGTTGTTTATTTAGAAGAGGTTCAATGGCGCACCCGGGAAATAATGCATTTGAATCAAATAAACTTCTATTCTCAAAATTATCCTATTCATTTCAAGAATAGTACTGTTAAAAATTAATAAACTCATGTATTCATGTATTTTCATTCATTCCAGTGATAATTTTCCAATTATTGGAAATGAGTAATTCATTTATTACAAATGCATCCTGTACGGTGTTAAAAAATTGTATCAAGTGGTAGTTTCCCTAGAATTTCAAAGAATTTCGTCATTAAAATTCACGATTTCATAGAAAAACCAATTCAGTAGCGAAGCGGTAAACCGAGTTAAGTCGATTTTGTCTATTGACCAGTTTTTGACGAATATCTCGGAATCTAAAAGAGATAGAAAAATTTTTGTCAATATATTTTTTGTAGAGCCACTTGAGGGTTATAAAAAAGTTCATGCGAAAAATTTTGCTATCTTTTTTAGATTCCGAGATATTCATCAAAATTTGGCCAAAAGTCAAAATCGACTTAACCCGGTTTCCCGCTTCGCTACTGACTTTAATTGAATGATTCCATGAAAAAATTATGAAATTTCAGATTCCCCTGAAAATTTTGGAACTTCATTAAATTTTCCTTTCTCAACGTATCTGAATTATCAATGGACCCATGAATATTCACTCCCACTTCAATCCCACTGAATTTACTATTAATTGAAAACTCGTGAATATATTCATCGGAATTTTACTAAGTTCCATTAATTTTCAGGGAATAATTGAACTCATATTGACTATTCACATAAATTTTTCATGAAATTCTCAATTTTTAACACCAAAATTCCTTAAAATTTCAGAGGAACAAAGACCCGATAAAAATTTCCAAAAAGCGTCCCTGAAATTTCATCCAATAATTTCTCAACAGCACGCAAACGAACCCCTTCCATTCAATTCCACTGCAGTTTATTCACCACAAATAAATTATTTCCCGTGGTGTGTCTCAATTGAACCCAATTTCCTCAGTCCGCGACATTAACAATCCCCTATAACTTCATCCCCAAAACCGATTCTGAAATTTCACAGCGTTAGCAGGCATAACCACACGTGTTACACACGAATTTGTCGTATCGTGCGTGTCTTTATACATTTCGTACTCAATTAGTATTCTACGTATTAGCCATAGCCCCACGGTTAGCGGCGCGGTGAGGAGGG
>NW_021680373.1:1974492-2008906 GCF_001412515.2 Diachasma alloeum
GGGTCGGGACAACGGAAATGAGGAGAGGGGGAGGGTGAGTGCTCATACAACATGAGGCTGTATTTATTGCCAACGTAGGCCGCTGAAATATTCATGAAATGAACCGCCAGTATCTGTACGGTATTCTCAGTATATATATTTTTTTATGTACCCTTTTCTGAATCCTTCTTCTCGTAAAACCAGTGCACACATACAACACCCCGTGATGGTCCCTATATTGTCTACCCTGTGTTACACTTCGTTCATCACCGCGGTTTACACGGGCCCAACGATCGCTCCAGCCTTGGCGGGGGGATGGCCGTCTTAACTAGGTTCTTCAGTGAGTAATTACGTGTTCACGTGAATTAAAAGGCGGCGAAAGCTGGGGTGGATTGGTACACTGAGAAAAAAATTAGTTTTGCCAAGGAAATTTAATAAGGATGAGGAATCCACACGTTTCAAATGCAAATATTTATGTAGAGGAGGGTAGGGTAAAACGGACACTTTTGACTTTTTTTGAAATATTCATGACGGGGTGAATTGTTCATGAAATGGAATGATTTTATTTTTCAATTGAAAAACAATGATTCCTCTTTGTGATGAGCTTAGACTGAGCTCAATTGATAAACCTGTGTCTGAGTTATGAATATTTTTGAAAAAGTCAAAAGTGTCCATTTTACCCTACTCTCCCCTACATTTACTTGTGGCTAGTAAATTTACTTGGCAGAAGTAATTTTTTTCTCAGTGTTAACCAAGATGACGGCATTATTTTTTGGACAGTGCATTTTTGCAAATGCGATTTGGCAAATTTTTTTTGGAAAAAATGCACTTATCCTAGTTCAACAATTCACGATAGAAATTTTACAGCGAATAATGAAAAAGACAAAACTTTTTGTTCCTGGAAATTTTGACATGAAGATGATTTTTCATTTGGGGATAATTTCAGTAAAATCATATATCCAACTGAAATTTAAAAAATCGTGGGGCAAAAGGGGTCGCCTTTTGTCTATGCGGAATAGATTGCTCATTTCTGAATGAAAACATTTGATAATAGAAGATGTATTGGTTTGTGTTTCGGGGAAATTCTTCTTAACATTCATAGCGTTAGGTTTTGGAATAGAATTCGTCAGAGAAAGAACGTATTTTGATGAAATAATATTCTTGATTCGGAATTTTTCTATTCTTTCAACAATATGATGCTTATTTCAATGAAAATGTCCTGATTATGCGAAATGAACAAGTAATTTCAAGGAAATTCTTGATCAAGACCAAACAAACGATTTATTCGATCGAAATAAAAAAACGATTACATCTTCATTTTGATTTTATCCGCATTATCCGGTTGATAAAGGCGTTTTTGCTTGATTTGGATCGAGGAAACTGTTATATTGCTTATATTTGAAAACCTATTTATTTGATTTGCTATAAATGGTTGAATAAAATAAATTTATTCGTTTGATATGAAATGAAATTTTTTTATTGAATTAATTCAATTTGAAATTTTAAACGAATTCAATCAAAAGAAGTCATTCTCTAGATGCAAAACCTCACTTTACCCACAGCACGAGGAAATGTAATTTTTCAATGCATCGGATGCATATTAAATCACTCTGAATATTCGTAATCACTCACTGAAAAAGTCAATAAACATTAATTTTAGAAATTCGCTTTTATCCACTTGTGCTTCAACTATCTCTCGAGTGATAACACGAGTTTTCACTCGAATTTTTTTCTAGAGTAATGATAAAATACTTCACATATTCCCCACAATCTCCAACGCGCACTCCCTCACACGTCCATAATGCACGATGCACAATTCAATAACTACGCATTTATTATTTACTCAACATCGGCATGAATATTCCCAATGAACTGCCATGTTTTCCACCAAAATTATACCGATTCCCCATTGATCCGTAAAAAGCAATTTGGACCGTGGAGACTTACCTCCAGCATTAATTCCCCCACATAATTTTCCTATTCATGAAATTCCGCAATAATATCAGCCACCCAGCTTTGGAGATTAGCTTCAACTGAGAAATTCATTTCGCCATTCCATAACACAGTCTCTATGTCGGAATTACAGTGGCCTTGTTTTCATATCCACCCTTTGTACGACCACCCGAGCATTGAAATTCTGTGTGCTCCTCGTTAATATTATATTATGACAACTCTTATGAAATAACATTTCATTCGGAGAGTAGATATACATATACAAATGCTTTATTTTCAATTCTCATCCTCAAAATTTTCCATTAACTCTTATTATTTTCGCACCATTTTTATCACTTTTTTTTCGTTGTCAATCCTTTCCTCTGTAATCGTTGAAAATTCAGTAAATTATTTGAAGATTATTTTTGGCTATTTTTGGTGCAATGTACACCTAGAGGAATGACTTATTTGAATTAACTCAACAAAATAAAATGATTTATTCAAATAAATTAAACAAAAAACGTAATTTTCCACATTAAAAAAAATTGTTTTTCAAATAAAAACAAATGTTTCCTTTCGAATTAATCAATTGATTATTTATTCTATTCATTTCAACAATATTTTCATAGAAATCTCGATCAAATAAAACAAAACAATATTTTCAAACAAAAATATTGTTGAAATGAATGAAGAAAATGAAATAAAAAATTTACTTAAAATCTATTTCATTAAAATGCGTCATTTCTTCGGGTGCCAATAAACAATAGAATTTTGTCGTTAAAACCATGGCTACGAATCTTACAAAGTTGCTAAGTGTCACCGCTAATGGGCGTCATCAATATGACATACGTTTTGGACGAGTCATTCCATTCGACAGATTGAAAATTGATGATGGACGGAGCTGCGTTCAGTATATCTATACCATGAAACCGTGATGCCCCCACTGTACGTGTTATACATGTACATTGAAAATTAGCCTGTGTGATGGGTGATGAGGGGTGATAGAAGGTACACGCCAGTCCTCCAATTCCCTCCCCCCCCCCTATCGCCAGAAACGCTGTTCAATTGTGTCAGGAGGATGGCGGAGTAAAGGGTTGCGCGTCTATCCATTTCGTGGCAATTAACGCGCATCGTTAGTCCCTCCAACTCGTTCACGCTTGGCCCCAGCGAATACTCCGGGGCCAACTCGTTAACTCGTCCCGGTGATACGCACATTACCAGAAGCCCGCGAATTAATAATCATGAGTTACTGACCAATATGCGTTCATCATTCACCTCCGAAAATAAATTTGGCGTTCTTTGCGCTCGTCTTTTGGCATTCCTCAGTGAATTTGATTTTAAGTGCACTGAGAGAAAAATATGATTCTTCTGACTATATTCCATTACCATCGAATTATAGTCAAAAAGTCCTCAACAATCTTTCATGGGTTACGGTAACTATGGCCGGAGAAGTAATTACTACAATGGAATGTAGTCATTGCAATTATTTTATGGTTCTACTCACGATAGATTTGTCGTGGTTACTTTTGAACTTTGGTTAGTTTAACTGCATTTTGATTTGCAAAAATTACGCTTGTGAAGTTACTATAATGTTATGTGCCGTATACAAAAAAAATCGTATCGTTCACGAAAACTGCCTCAACTATTTTCTTATTGTAAATCGAATTTCAGATTTTTCTCTCAGCGTGATAGATTGGACACTTCGTGAGGGAAACGTGGCAGTGCGTAGTTTTTATTCAATTGTTGTGGACTGGTTACACTGTTAAACATATTCGTCTGATTTTTCCGTGTCAAATCCTGGAATTTTGGAAAATCTTGTCATTGAAAGATCAAATCGCGTGCTAAATGAAAAAGGTCGCACTGACCATTTTGGAATTTTTAGGTCGACGAAGTGGAAAAAGATCGTGTAAACCTAATCTAGGGAACATGAAATCTGGATGATTTGGGCTCTCTAGAATTATTTTAATCCATCCTTTGAGGAATTTTTTTTTGTTACATATTAGAAAAATAACGAGAAAACAGTGAAAGGATTTTTTTCTCATTTTTCCACTATTGGAGGAGGGTTTGTAGAAAAAGGTCGTAGGAGCCAAAAAAAATTGTCCTCAAAAGTTGGGAAAAATGATTCTGCCAAGCCCAATCGTCCCAATTTCATGTTCCCTAGATTGGGTTTATACGATGTTTTTCCACTTCGTTGACATACAAATCCCAAAATGGTTAATATGATTTTTTTCCACTTAGCACAGGAAATATTCCATTGATTTTCTTTTAAAGTGATCTGAAAATTGATAAGATATTTGATTGTTTCGTTCAATTATTCCGTGAATATTCGGAAAAATTAGGAAAATTCAAGGGAAAATGAAAAATTTATATCATTTCCTTTCTGAATATTCATGTTTCATTGAAAAGTCAATCAAGTTGTGCAATTTCCGTCTGATTCTCACGAAAAACTCACGAATTTCCTTGAATTCTACCTAAAACTTGAAATTTCATGGCCATTTTCCTCTAAATCGAATTCAATGTCACTCTCATGAGAATTACTACCGTATTTTCCATTAAATTTCGAAAAAATTCTAACAGTGTAATTGGAAAAGTAAAAAAAATTGACTTGAATATATCCAAGTATTTTCACGGAGAAAATTATTTGGTGCATTTCAACAACTAATTAATTAATTTTGAATTCTTAATAACGAAATTACATAAAATTTCAATGATAAAAAAATTCCAAGGAGTTCACGAGAAGTTTTATCCAAAAATATTTAACAGTGTTATCTGCAAAAAGCAACCAGTTTAAACCTCTAATTCGATAAATTCAATTAATATAGACTACTAAACTAGAGAGTGAGGGCATCTATACATTTGGAAACAATTCCGCAATCATAAAAATAAAAAAATTACAATTCTGTGCGAAATGTAATTTGAATGACGCTGAATATTCATGAGTTTTTTTTAAATTTCTCACGCAATTCAATCAACAAATTTGATAATGAATTAATATTTCATTATTTCCATTGATCCTTTGTCTTTCTCCTCTCAATTTAATTTTAATTTCTCCTTTTCAATGGATATCCACGTATGGAGATCATAATGAAATGCCTTGAAATTGCAATCGAAATACTCAGCGTGCTCTGGAGAAATCATAATTCCTCATCAACGATTCATCATTCGCCTCTGGTTTTTCTGTTCTACTCTGTTTTATTCATTCTGATGAGAATGTTGATATAATTCTCCCAGTAATAGCCAACGTGGGGGCTGCATAATTAGCTAGAACACATTCGCTTCAAAAAATATTTATGCCCTCTGTTTTTAAATTTTAATAGACAGAATACGATTAAATTTTCTTATATTCGAAATAATGAAATTAGCATTTCATTATTTCCATTCATCCTCTGTATTTCCCCTCTCGATTTAATTTTCATTTCTCCTTTTCAATGGATATTCGTGTGAGGAGATGATAATAAAATGCCTCGAAATTACAATAGAAATACTCAGTGTACGCTGCACAAAACAATTTATCAGCAAGAATTTATTATTCTCCTTCTATTCTGTTTTATTCATTCTGACGAGCATTTTGAAACAATTCCCGTAGTAACAGCCGACATGAGACGGCCTGCATGATTAGCTAGTGCACATTGGCATTAAAAAAATAGTCATACACACTGTTAGAAACTGACTCTTTAAGTTTCAAGTAAAAAATCTTTAAATGTTTAATAATGAATAATTTACGTGGAATTTCCATTGATCTTGTTATTAAGAAGTCAGACAATTTACTTGAATATTCAATGAAATTTCATTTCCCAGGTTCATACGACAATAAAAATTACTGAAGAACGTGAAAATTTAGGCAACTTTTCTTCTGAATTTTCAGTCTGTTGAAAATTCAGTTGAATGTATTGCTTAATTTTCACGATAGGTTTGAAAATCAAATTTGTCCTTGAAAATTCAATGATTATTCATCATTAAAAACTTACTTTTATTGAATTTCCAAGATGAATCAGTAATTCCATGAGCAATACAGTTTGAAGTCGAATTTAAGTCCAGAATATTGAGAATTCAGCTGCATCTGTTACTTGAATTTAAAAAAATATCCAACAGTGCAATACAAAAAGTCCTATAATACTTTAAAGAAAATTCTCATTCCATTATTTCCATTCATCCTTTGTCTTCAATTTTAATTTCTGCTTTCCAGTGTATATCCGGGTATAGAAATGATAATAGAGTACTTTCTGTATACTGCAGAAAGCATAATTCATCATTAAGACTTCATCCTGCTCCGTCTATTCCGTTTTATTAATCCTAACGAGCATTTTGAAACAATTCCCATAGCAACAGCCAACATGAGACGGCCCGCACGATTAGCTGGTGCGCATTCGCATTAAAAAAATAGTCATACATTATGTTCCTGAATTTTGATAGAGACAATCTAACTTAAATAATTTCTCCTTCCGTTCGAGTTCTGAGAGGTACCGGCACCCAAGATTGGTCAATTCCCATGGGGTAAGTTTCTCAAGTATCCAGTTTTCTTCAACGTAGACCCCATGAAAAGTAGAGGAAAAACTTTTGGCTCGCCGCAAAGGCTAGTGCAGTCAACGTCTCTCGTCCGGTAAGCCAAGGAACTAAAAGAGGGGTTGGGGGCGCTGGTTTACTGAGAAAGCCTGTATAACACGAAGTGAGAGAGTCAAAGCAGTCTGGGGAGGGGGGCATTTGGGTTTGAGTTGAGTAGTAGAAACACAAGTGCACACAGAAGGAGAATAGTCAACCCTATCACGTTCGCGGGGTAGACAGCTTCCAAGCGGAGTTGACCTCTCTCGGTCTTTGGCTTCAGTAAGACGTTTTGCGGTTCTGGCTGTCTAGTTTTCGGGGGGGTGGCGGGCGGAGACGACTCTGGCCTCCGGGGCCAACCCCATCTCTGACGCCACCCCCCCGCCCTCTCACGTTTCACGTTTAACCAATTCTCCATCTTCACCGGGGCTCGGTTGACCGTATGCTCGTCCACTTCCTTCTGACCCACTGAATAATTTCAGTATCGGCAATGGTTTCCTCGATGTCATCGTATCCCGGGGGATTGGCTAGTGGCTAGGTCGCCAAATTCTGCAACATAAACCGGTATTTATTGTTGGGGGAATTCTATTTTTTAGCGATTTTAGGGAGGACGGAATTTGTGGGGTGGGGAAAATTCTACACTGTTGGAAGTTTTTTGAAATTTTGTGGAAAATGCGGTAGTAGTTCTCGGGGGAGTGATATTGAATCCGATTTAGGGGATTAATGGTTAGGAAATCTCAAGTTTCAGGCGAAATTGAAGGGAATTCATGACTTTTCAGTTGATTTTTTTATGGAATATGAACATTCAGAAACAAAATCACATGAATTTTTCATTTTTCTCTAAAGTCTCCTGGTTTTTCCGAATTTTTGTGGAATAATTGAACTGAAAAATCGAGTATTTTAGGAATTTTCTGATAATTCGAAGCGAAAATCGACGGAATATTTGATTTTTCAATTTTTTCGTCTCCCCTGTTGCGCAACTATTTTGAGAAGAAGAATATTCCTTAACTTCTTTGAGTTGTCAATAAATTGAAAATTCAAGAAGATTTTTACTTGAATTATTCTGGGTTCTATTGATTTTTCCATCCACTTGGGAATTTTCAATGTCAAAATTCCTTGAAATTCTAATCGAACAATTTGGCATAAAAATTGTCACAAAAAGTGCCCAACATCTCACCCAAAAATGTTCCACGCAGCCCATTACTTATATTTAATTCCCCAAGAACAACTTTCATTAAAACAATTCCTTCAAATTTCCCAAATAATTATCCCACTCGAATTTTCTAAATGCCACAACTCTCCGTGAGACTATTGTTCATACTAACAGTGAGATAAAATTTTCTACTTTGTCGAATGGCTCTGAAGAATGTTCATTAACGAGATAAAATTGTCTCTCCCTTTGCAACACCCGGAATTCTATACTCTGACGATTTGGCCGATTTCGTTGTCCAGTTTATTCCCTCTTCTTGATTCCCCTGTCCCGCAACTATTTTAAGGAGAAAAATATTCCTTAATTTATTTGAATTTTCAATAAAATAATGAATATTCAGTATCCAATTGTGCGAAATTTTCAAATAATGGAAAGATCAAAAATAAATTATCCAGAATTATCTTGAGTTCCATTGATTTTTCCATCTGATTCTGAATTCTCAATGTCAAAATTCCTTGAAATTTCAATAGAACTCTCACTTGATAAAAATCATCACAAAATGTACGGAACATATCACCCAAAAATATTCCACGCAGCCCATTACTTATATTTAATTCCCCAAGAACAACTTTCATTAAAACAATTCCTTCAAATTCCCCAAATAATTATCTCACTCGAATTTTCTAAATGCCACAACTCTCCGTGAGACTATTGTTCATACTAACAGTGAGATAAAATTTTCAACTTTGTCGAATGGCTCTGAAGAATGTTCATTAACGAGATAAAACTGTCTCTCCCCTTGCAACACCCGGAATTCTTTGTTCTAGCGATTAGGGTCGATTTCGTTTTTCGGTCTATTCTCTCTTCTTTATTCGCCCCTCTCCCCCCCACCCCAGCCGCCCAACTATTTTCCGATTTTTTGTCTCCCCCTGTACATTCCTCTTTTTATTCAGCACGCCCCCGGAAGTTCACGGTTTAGTCGAGTGAGCGAGAACAATCAAGATGGGACAATGGATAACGAAGATTGGCGACAGTGGATTCTCTTGAGAGAGAAAGAGAGTGGGTGGGCATTCGGGTATGGGTTTGGTCGAGGTAAGTTGAATGAAGAGATAGGGGCGTATACCCCTACTTTCTCTCCTGGAATGACCCGCATCGCGCGATCGCAATCTATATGGGCGATAAGAAGATTCACTGCCGGCACCTTTGCCATCGCAATTTGCAAGCTAATCTAGTCAAAACGAATTTCCAGCGAAATTTCATTATTTGAATGGCTCCAACAAAATGCTTCATTTGTCTCGAATCCCGGCATTCTTTACAATTTATCTCGCGAAAATTGCGGAGGTATTTTCGGCCGGGTTATTATCACATTTATCCCATAAAATAGAGAATTCAATGGAAACGAAAAACAAGAGGAATGAGGATGTGAAACTCGTTTGGCAAATTGTATAATGAATTAATCCGCACTGCAGCCGTTAATTCCTCAAATTGTGGGAACGAATTGATAACTATGTTTGGAAAAATAACGACAGTTGAAATCACGTGACAAAGTACGAATCAATAAATTAGATGTCGCATTCAGAACCGAGGGGAAGCATTTTAAAAATGTGAGGAAAGAGTTAGAGGGTCTATTGAGGAAGATTCGTGGGATAATTAGTTGAGAGATGTTCTTGCAATAAATGATGCAATTTCGATTTTCTTTTAATTTAATGCAATTCAAAATTTTTCAACAGCAGGGAGACGAAAATTCTATTTAGTATTAAGTTCACATAAGTTTTTGTGATTTTTATCATTTTGTGAGGGATAATTGAACTAAAATTCATGATTTTCAGTGATTCCCTCATCAAAATATGAATTTGACTGAGGAAATTCGGTGAAATTTTCGTGGAATTATTACTTGATAAAAATAACCGAAAACTGTCTATTGTGAAAAAAAAATAGAATTTTAGGGGCAGTTTAGTGCAATTTCCAGGAGAAGCGCAATAGAGTTTATTTAAAAGAGAGAAAATTTCAAATTTTAATAAGAATTCAATGGAATTTTAAATTGTTGAGAAGAAAGACAATTTCAAAAAATCAATTCACTTGAATTTTTCTGATTTTTTTAAATTCCCATGGCATAATTGAATCAACATTTATGATATTGATATGAGAGAGAGAGAAAATGTTCAATTTTGGTAAGAATTCAATGGAATTTTAAATGGTTGAGCGGCAGAAAGACGAAAATCCCTCAATTCACAATCAAAAGTTGAAAATTCAAGAATGGATTCACTTTATTTATTTTTATTTTTATCAATTTCTTCTTTGGCTTCTTCAAAATTCCCGTGAGTTCTTACTCAATAAAAATTTCCAGGAGAAGGACATTAGATATCTACAAACTAGGCAATTTCAAATTTCACTAGGAATTCAATGGAATTTCAAATTGTTGAGCAGCCAGTAGACGAGAATTCCCCAATTTACTTGGATTTCCAATCAAAACATGAAACTCCAGAACAAAATCACTCTTCATCTTCAATTAATTGAACATTCAAGGATGCACACAGAAAAACCTAAACATAAATTACGTTTAAGAGGTTGTCTTTTACGCGTTCTCAATCGTATTTTACGCTTCACAACGAGGCGTAAATTACGCTCAAAATCGTCGTAAATTCCGATTACAAAAATGTAATCCACAGTTTCTTATTCGTAAATTATGCATAAATGAATTGTAAAATGCTTTTCTATTAAGACTGTAATTTACAATTTCTCAGGCGTGAAATACGCTTAGTGAAACGTAAAAGACGCTTTGTTTCGACGTAATTAACTTTTTTATTTCGCCCGTAAAATGCGCCTTTTTGAAGCCTAAATTCCGATTTTAATGACGAAAAAAAAACGCCAGTTCTCCTATTGGCGTTGCGAAAGGTAATTCATGTTTAGCCTTTTCTGTGTAATGAATTCACTTGAACATTAGCGATTTTTATGATCTTTCATGGAAAAATTGAACTGAAATTTGCAATTTTCATAAATTTCAATCAACAAAAATCCTATACCAAATACGCATAAGTGAATCGTGAAATACTTTTCTACTAATACCGTAAATTACAATTTCTCAAGCGTGAAATACGCTCGTAATCAACGTTTTTATTTTGACCGTCAAATACGAGTTTTTGGACCCTAAATTCCGATATTAATGACAGAAAAAAATAAATTACGTTTCACAAATCGCAATTGACGTTTAGGTGTTTCTGCGTGCGAATTCACTCAAACTTCTGCGATTTTCTTCAATTTTCATGGAAAAACTGAACCGAACGTTGCAATTTTCATAAATTTCAATCAACAAGAACGCACTACCAAATACTCTCCCAACATGTGCCCAGCGACCTCGAATAATTATAAAAATTAAAAAATGCTCGAAATAACTGGAAACTAGCGTACTATAACGTTAAGACCTTAATCCTTACAGTGTGGAATGAAAAGAATGCAGTAGTGCATAGCGAGCAATAACGCAGAGAGCAGTGCCCAAGCAATTTTGCGGTTGCCGGTGGCCGGATAGTGGGGTAAACGTGTTGTAGGTAGGAGAGTCGGACGATGAGAGAACGAAAGGGAATGAGGTTGCTGCGGGGATGAGCCTTTTCACTCCGCTCCCATTAGCCCCCACCCGTCCTCAGCAATGCTCGACAGTTTCGGTTGGTAACTTTTGGTGCCGGTTGTACGCAATCAGCTGCTAATTGGCAAATGATTGGAGGCGCCTGTGCCGATACTATCGTGTGCACCTCTAACTACCCCAACGATCCTATATCGAACCATCTAGGTCCCTCTCGCACCTCGAGCCGATGTCTCTCTGGTCTCCTCTTCACCCCTCGGGGCGCAGGGGTGGGGGAGCACTTCAAGCTCATTCTACCACCGTAAATGCCAAAACGGATGCATACGTGGCTACGGAATCGACCCACTAGCGTGAAACTGCCGAAGTATTTCCGGCAATCCTCCTGTTTCACCCTCCACTTTGTTCACCTTTGTCTGATTATTATCGAACTAGAGCAGTCAACTAGCTTTCCGCTCTATTAAAGTGGAGAGGGTTACGGCTATAACTTGGGGATTATGTTGATTATTTCGTTGGCAATGTGGCGACAGGGAAATTGTTAGTGAGAGACTGTTCGGAAAAAAAATGATATTTCATGGACTGTACGCTATTAGAAATTTGTTTGGAGATTCAACGATTGGAAAATTGGAATTGAAAATTAAATAATTAAACAATTGGTGCAACAAGTTGGACTCGAATTCTCTATGAGTCTGTCATTTCAGCCAAGCGAATTGCGCTACGAGACAAAATCGGTCTATTCGGTGCAATGAGGGGCTCACTTGACTAGGAATTCTTTTGTTTTTCATGTATATGTCAACATGAAATATTATCAATCGAATTATCAAAAATTCTCAGTTGAATACCGACCCACTAGCGTGAAAGTGCCAAAGTATTTCCGGCAATCCTCCTGTTTCACCCTCCACTTTGTTCACCTTTGTCTGATTATTATCGAACTAGAGCAGTCAACTAGCTTTCCGCTCTATTAAAGTGGAGAGGGTTACGGCTATAACTTGGGGATTATGTTGATTATTTCGTTGGCAATGTGGCGACAGGGAAATTGTTAGTGAGAGACTGTTCGGAAAAAAAATGATATTTCATGGACTGTACGCTATTAGAAATTTGTTTGGAGATTCAACGATTGGAAAATTGGAATTGAAAATTAAATAATTAAACAATTGGTGCAACAAGTTGGACTCGAATTCTCTATGAGTCTGTCATTTCAGCCAAGCGAATTGCGCTACGAGACAAAATCGGTCTATTCGGTGCAATGAGGGGCTCACTTGACTAGGAATTCTTTTGTTTTTCATGTATATGTCAACATGAAATATTATCAATCGAATTATCAAAAATTCTCAGTTGAATACCGACCCACTAGCGTGAAAGTGCCAAAGTATTTCCGGCAATCCTCCTGTTTCACCCTCCACTTTGTTCACCTTTGTCTGATTATTATCGAACTAGAGCAGTCAACTAGCTTTCCGCTCTATTAAAGTGGAGAGGGTTACGGCTATAACTTGGGGATTATGTTGATTATTTCGTTGGCAATGTGGCGACAGGGAAATTGTTAGTGAGAGACTGTTCGGAAAAAAAATTGATATTTCATGGACTGTACGCTATTAGAAATTTGTTTGGAGATTCAACGATTGGAAAATTGGAATTGAAAATTGAATAATTACACAATTGGTGCAACAAGTTAGACTTGAATTCTCTATGAGTCTGTCAGTCAGATTGGAATTTAGGATGATTGGGTTTTATGTGGTAGATTATCGTATGTAATACCACAAGAGCGGCAAAATTATCAGGTATTTCCCGATGGGTTCGTTCGTATGCTGGGAACCTTGAGAGAACTATTTGATTAATTTTGAAGCTTGAGTGGTATTCAGAAGAGAATTTTTCCATCCAAATTTCAGCCAAGAGAATTGCGCTACGAGACAAAATCGGTCTGTTAGGTGCAATGAGGGGCTCACTTGACTAGGAAATCTTTTGTTTTTCATGTATATATCAACATGAAAAATTATCAATGGAATTATCAAAAATTATAAGGTGAATACTGTGTTGAATACATAAAAAGTCGAATAGAGTCGAATAGGAAAATTCTTACCGATATTTCAATGACATGAAGAATTTTTCAATTCATTGCGGAAATTGAACATCACATCCAACTGAATTTTCAGTCGATTAAAAATTCAGGGAAATTGTTGCATGAATTTTCAAATTATTTAATTACTAAACATTCATTATAATGTGGACCTGAAAATTGTAATTCGATTAAATACTCCAGAATTCAACTGATACGACTTTTCAATAACAAAATGCATGAAAATTTCATGTGATTGAGTGATTGTTAAAAATTTCAAGCTTGTTAACTTGATATTTCAGGAGTAATTTTCTAATAGCGTAGTAATTATCTCTGAAAGTTCAACAGAATTCTAAATTTTTTAGCAGCAGGAAGACGAGATTTATAAACTTTCGTGGCATAAAGACAGAGATAACCTTAATTAAAGGCGTACCCCACAAAGTAACAATTAAGATGCAAATTTTCACTCCGGCAGTGGAAACAAGCTCAAAGCACAGCATAAACACATCCAAAGTTCCAATTATTACCGATAATGCATATTGATTAAGGTAACTCTGATCATCAGTGATTTTTATCACTGAAATTTGGTGATAGATTCTTCAAAATTAGAGATTGGTCCCCGAAAATGAGTGACGATGTCCTGAGAATTAATGATGATATCCCATAAACCCAATTAATGACGATATATAATTGGAAATTGATGATAATAACACTAAAAATTAGTGCAACAATTTCACAATCTCGAAGCGTTAAAAATTGGGAATAGATTCCTAAAAATTATGAGTAGAACCCCGAAAATCAAAACTTTTTTCTCTCTCTGAAATGACAAATTTTTACAACAAATCAAGAACTGTTTTTCCCCGTGAAATATTCCTAATTGGCTATCGTTCTCGTCTCAATTAAAAACCGTCGTCACTCAAAAGCATAAAGACAAAGATAACCCTAATTAAACGCGTCCCCTACAAAGTAACAGTTAAGATGCAAATGTTCAACCTGGCAGTGGAAACAAGCTCAAAGCACAGCATAAACACACTCCAATAAATTCCACCTTTCCATTGTCACCGAGTGCCTTTCTTCAATAACCCAGGCTATCAAGGAGGTTGCTCTCACGGAGGAGAAGGCAAAAGAAGAGGAGACGTTACGAGTGTCTGGCCCGCCTCTAGCAATTAGATTCACGAGACACTCTGGGTCTCCTTGTCCAGACGACGACAGAAACACACCACTGGAATAGAAGACTCCGCCGTCACACAACCCCAGTGTACTCAAATTATCTCTGACAGTCTGACGTCTGACCTGCACTGCCTTTATCACTTGCGTGCTGGTTAATCTCATACCACGATTTAGCGTATAATTATTGTTGTGGAGCATCAAGCGTAACGAGGGGAATGACAGAGCGACATTGTGTAATTGACAATGGGCATAAGTGTCTCTACAATTTAAATTAGATTAAATCTGGGGGAATGCAATGCAATCGATCGACAGGGCCATACTCCTGAGCTAATATTGAAGTAGTACATGGAGAGAAATTTTGTAGAAAAATTCCAGTACGAGTATTGGAAAAAATTACAATCCACGGGCTGTGAAAAATTCCAGTGCTGTTAAGGTAAAATTTCTTGGTATTTTTGGTAAACTTTCTGGGGATTTCTGTGAAATTTCCACAGAAATACGAGGAAAATTTCACGTTTTCCCCAATAAAATTTCTAGTGCCGGCACTGGAATTTTTTCCTGGCCGTCACTTTGCGCCTCTTTTTCCGTGCTAACACTAGAATTTTTCTAAAAAATTACATAGAAAATCCTGGCAAATTCTACGATACGAAAGGTAATCGTGTAGTGAAATATAATTCGGTGAAAAAATACCGATTTTTAGCGAATATCTTACGATTTTTTCGGTAAAAAATACATCTCGGAGAGAAATTTTTGATAAAAATTATCCTACCGAAGGGGAGCCTATAAAACCGTAATGGTAGTAGGAAAGAAATCCGAATAACAATTATCCTATCGTTCTATAAAAGTGCACCATGAGTCCTCGTTTCCTCATTTCTATCCCGAAATTTAGTAAAAATTAATGTATGGTGATCAAATTTTATTCTACGTTAGAGAAATTTTATGTAGAAAATTTCCGATGTAAGGTTATTTTCACAGGAAGATTACGTGTTAATTAAATTAATAGCGATAAACCATCAATTTTCTACTGATGAACTGCATTGAATTATTCAATGGAATACTATAATAAATTGCAATTTCGATGCCAATTAAATCAGAAAACAATTAAAGAAACCGAGAGATCCTTCACAAATTAATATTTAGTTCCAACGTGAACAGTAAAATGAGACATTGCCAATGGCATTTGAACCTCGAGAAGGAAACAGATCTCATGTATTGATGAAAAATTGATGGAGTTTGTGAATTCAAGAGGAAATTCTCAATTCAATCTTCATTTTTTACTAAAGTATCGAAGTATTAAACTTGAAGACCGGTTGATATTACATTTTCAATTCCTGAAATTCCGTCACAGAACCATCCATCATCTACCATTATTCGTCGAGTACTCCAGTTCCGATGTAATATTATTTTTCATTGGAATCAAAATTTAGAAAAACCAGAATCAAGCAGAACTGAAATTAATAGCGATAAATCCTAAATTTTCCACGAATGAACTGCATTGAATTATTCAATGGAATAAGATAATAAATTGCGATTCCGATGCCAATTAAATCAGAGGACAATCAAATTATTGGCAAAATAGGAGCGATAATTTACGATTCTGTCATACTTCATTGTATAACAGTCATTAATTTGTCGCAAAAGCGAGAGATCCTTCTCAAATTAATACCCCATTCCAATGTGAACTATAAAGTTAGACATTATCGATGACATTTGAACCTCGAGAAAGAAAAATATCTCATATTTCGACGAAAAGTTGACAGAATTTTGTGGCTTCAAATGCGCATTCTCACCTCAATCTTCATTTTTTATTAAAGTACATGGAGAACAAAATACCAGAAAAATTACTGTGCTTGCACAGTAAAATTGGTTTATTTGGACGGACCTGGAAACATTACCGTGCCAGCACGGGAATTTTTTCTGCGCGCTACAGGAATTTTATTCGGATTTACCGTAAAAAATTCTTGTACTCCACAGCAAATTTTCCAGTGCTGGCACGGTAATTTTTCCGAGTCCGTCCAAATAAACCCATTTTACCGTGCCAGCACAGTCATTTTTCTGGGATTTTTTTCTCCGTGTACACGGAGGGGAATTTTTGATAAAAATTATCCTACCGTTCTATAAAAGTGTATCATGAGTCATCGTTTCCTCATTTCTATCTCGAAATTTATTAAAAATAATATATGATGATCAAATTTTATTCTACGTTAGAGAAATTTTATCCTGATAAAAATAAAAATTACCGTGCCGGTAGAGTAAAAATTATTGGACTGGAAGGGTAAAATTTATTATGCATCAGGAAAAAATTTCTCTAACGTAGAGTAAAATTTGATCATCATATATTAATTTCTCCTAAATTTCGGGATAGAAATGAGGAAACGATGACTCATGATACACTTTTATAGAACGATAGGATAATTTTTATCAAAAATTTCTCTCCGTGTACCAGATATTAGAATCGGTGAAATTTCGATATTGGATTTTCAATTATTGAAATTCTGTTACGAATTATCCGTCACCTGCTATCACTCATCCGTTGAATACCCCATATGACCCTTGGCGCCTTGTAAGGATGGAAGGGTCAACCAACAGTTATCGACGAATTTCTCTGGATAACGTTTCAAATTTCCAGTGGCAACTGGAGTGAGCACGCTTCAGATAAACTTTCCATTGTTGAGGTACATCGTTACTCGAGTTTGGTGGATTTAATGATGACTCGCCACGCGATGTCTCAGGGGGTTAAAAAAGAATGCAACATTGAGGTGATAATAGTTGACACTGATGTAATACTCTCTCGCTGATTACAACCCAAAGTTGGGCGAAAATTCTTGATAACGAAGTGCTTGTAATTTATAATTTTTATCAAGATTCAGTATTGGAGTGATGGTGAGGTTTTAGTCAGACAACTCGAGCCGTAGGCTAGGTTCAATGGTGGAATATGTAATGAGGTTTAATCTCACTTACGCAGAGAGGAGAAATAATTCTTGAATTGAGGTTTTTTTATTCGTTTTTTCAATGTCACCTGTATTTATTAATTTATTTATTTTATTAATTCATTGATTTATTAATTTATTAACTTATTAATTTATCAATTTATCAATTTATTAATTTAATACTTTATTTATTAATTTATTTATTTACACAAAATAATTATCCAGACACCGAAGAGAATCGTTAGCATGTAACAATCCTTTATTTGGAATGAATGAATAATTTTTTTCATACAATAAAGATATTCTAATTGGAAAAAAACATGAGTATTAAAATTCAGCAAAAACATTGTTGAAATGAAGAAAATAATTTCAAATGAAGAGATTTATTTGATGCAAATGCGTCATCTCTCTGAGTGTACAAATGTTATTGTTTACCCGTGCTCATCGTCTTCTATTTTCTCTGCTGATTCACCTCGGATCGGGTGAATATCACGCAGCCCATCTGACAATCATACACCCAGAGAAATAGTTTTTTGAATTGAATAAACTTCATTTGAATTGAAAAATGTTGCTTTAATACGAACGAGTGGTTTCTCGATCCGAATTAAGAATTCATTAAGTTGAAATGAAATCATTGTTTATGAAGAGAAGAGAACGGATTTTATTTTCTCAATTAAACTCCACACGGAGAGGAAAGTTGAATAAAAAATACTAGAAAATCGAGGCAAATTTTACTAGTGCGAAAGGTATTCGTGAAGCGAAATTGGAGTTCGTTGGAGAAAAATTTTCTATACTCTGGACTTGAAGTCAATCTCAGGCGAAATTGCTCATGAAATTACAGATTCATTTAGAAATTCTATAAAATTAAGTTTTTCTTTATGAATGATCATTGAATTTTCAATGACAATTTGGATTTTCAAACCTGTCGCGAAAATTAAGCAAGAGATTGAAAATTCAGAAGAAAAGTTGCCTGAATTTTCATGATTTTCCGTAGTTTTCTAACAATATAACATGAATATAAATATAAAAATACATATAATGTATTATTATTCTATACATTTTATATATAAATAACTATTTTCTATTCATAAAATAAGATAAACTTGAAATATTGCCAAGTCTAGCATACGCTTGACAAAATAAATTACGGAGATAAGTCGACTCATCTTCCAGTTGAGTTTTTGAGGAATATTTCCGAATCTAAGGGAGATAGCGAAATTTTAGTAATTACATTTGTTGTAGCACTCAATCGCCTCCACAAAAAAGATTATAACAAAAATTTTGCTATCTTCCTTGAATTCCGAGATATTGATTGAAAACTGGGCAATAGTCAAATTGACTTATCTCCTTTTATCACTTCGCTACTGAAATATTTTAAATAAGAAAAATCTTTAAATATCATTTTCTCAAAATTTTTCTCAAACCTGAACATAATAAGAGCGGACATCAACTCCTTTTTAGTGAGTAAATGACTACATGATGATCAAAAATAATATGCAGAAATGCGTAGCCGATCATGAGGGCGCGAAGCACGCCCCTTTTGCTAGTAGAATGAAAAAGATCTAGAAATTGATTCCGCTGCACGATTACACGACTTTTTTGGTAATTTTTCTGTAACCTTTTTCTCTCTGCAGAAATAAAATGAGAATAAACTCCAAATTTCCAAGGAATTTATAATTTCTCCGGACACATGATAAGTCTTGATGAAAATGCGGAAATAAATTCGGGATAAAACGGAAGTGTCATAAATTGGTGTTCGCCCTGATGAATTCGGCATGACTGTCAACCATTTTCTGTGTCCCCGTGAAAGATGCCACGCCCGGTTTAGCCATTCGCCAAAATGCAGTAGAAAGCCACCATAAAAAAGGGAAAAAAAGTTCGACGGAGCAATCCCTATGACGGTTATTTGGCGGTGAGTGGTCACAAATTGAATGAGTAACGGTATATGAACCCGAAGAGTACGAAAAACAATTGAGTTTCCGTAACCCAGCAGTATCCTAAAATTTTATTCCCTCACTGGACTACTTTGCCGATGGAACACTATCAGATTGTCCCATCTAACTACATTGTTTCGTATCCAACAAGATTTCTATCGCAAATAGAGACCGTCAGACTGTTGCACCGGGGTATATTTGCCTCTACCCTGGATAAACGATGAAGATGATACCTATAAATAAGCTTCAACTGGGACTTAGACACGACCAGACTCATTAATCTACGGGATAATGGCTTCGTTGTGCGCCCGATTGCTTTCTCTTTGACAAATCAATATCCGGATTTATAACTAAGGCAGTAGGAATTCCGCATGCTTGCGAGGAATTAATAGTTCTCACAAAGCCGATATGTACAGAATACTTTATTGAATACTTCGCAAAATAGTTATCATTCCGCACCTCAATCTCATAAACTTGTCTCTAGCCAGTTTTCCTGGTTTTTTAATTACACTGTGAAAAATTTCCGGTTGAATTTTCCGTGTCCAATCTCGGAAATTTTTACCATGTTTATTTTTCACTGAATTTTCAGGAAATCTTTTCATTGAAAAATCAAATATTTCATTAATTTTCTGTTCGAATGATCTGAAAATCGCTAAAATACTTGATTTTTCAGTTCAATTATTCCGTGAAAATTCAGAAGTCAGGAAAATTCAGGGAAAAATAGAAAATTCATGTGATTTTGTGAAATTGTATTTGTGATTTTGTAAAATTCATGTGAAATTTCAATCAAGTTGTAAAATTTCCGTCTCCCTTTCACTGAAAACTCATGAATTTCCTCGAATTCTACTTAAAACTTGAAATTTCATAACCATTTTTCCCCTAAATCGCATTCAATGTCGCTCTCTTAAAAATTAGTGCCATATTTTCCATGCAATTTTGAAAAATTTCTAACAGTGTGCCATTATGTTTTAAAAAAATAATATCACTCTCTCCCGTCATTTTCACCCCAATTTCTTCATTTCACTCATTTATTCCTTAAAAACACATACACACAACGAGAAAATGGGCTCCTTGAGCGCCCGATTGTTTTCCCCTCAAATCAATACCCAGATTTATAACTAAAGCTGTAAAAATTCTTAATTCCCCCTGCGGAATTAATAATAATACTTCACGCCAAGCCGATATGTACAGAATACTTTATTGAATACTTTTCGGAAAACTACTCACTTCGAACCTCAATCTCACGAACTCAACCTCAAACTTGTCTGTATTCACTCTTTCCTATACTTTTCAACTGCCTTTTTGCCTCATACATACGCAAAAAGATAATTAAAAAATAATATCACTCCCTCCCGTCATTTTCACCTCAATTTCTTCATTTCACTTATTTATTCCCTAAAAACGCATACGACCAACGAGATAATGGGTTCCTTGTGCGCCCGATTGCTTCCCCCTCAAATCAATACCCAGATTTATAACTAAAGCCGTAAAAATTCTCAATTCCCCCCGCGGAATTAATACTTCACGCAAAAAGCCGATATATACAGAATACTTTATTGCATTTTAGATTCACAAAGTTTCGCACCCAAGACTGGAAAAAAAACCTCGCCAAGTTTTCGTTAGTTATTCAGACCGTTGGGAAACTTCAACGGTTGTCATTTCTTTTCCGAAATTAACATTTCGGTATGAGATTAAAAGTCCCCCAGTAACGGTGAAAAAAAAAATTCCAAAAGCAATATCGTGAGGACTCAATTTTTTATGATTCAATAAAATTTCACACGTTGAAACCCAGCTGCGACAGACAGTGTTACCTTTTTGTCAATTTTTCTCCCTAACATTGTTCCTCACATCTGATATGGAACGGGTTACATGAAAACGTGAGGAAAAACAGAGGGGAAAAATGCGTTGGGAGAGTCTGTTTCTCTGTTTTGCATGGGAAATCCACATGGTGATTGGTACACTGGTTTTCTTTATTCCTTTTTCACCTCCGTAGGCGTCAAATTGTTTTTCATTTGTGTACCAATGGCGAGAAGGAATATTGGTGGCGAAATGAAAACAGTGAATTTCTCTGTACAGTTTCTCTGAGTGGATTCGAGAAAGGGGGAGCGAGGGTTCACGCATTTTTGAACACGTCGCCCTGGAATATCCGGAGGTGAGCGATGTTGGCACGAGTAACTCGATGCCGTGGGTTTTTATCTATTCATACATGGGACTCAACTGTATCGAGTTTACTGGCTTGAATATTATATCACTGTTTGGTTGAACGAGGCAGAGAGCACATTTATTGGTATTCGATGATCACTAATCATTCTAAACCGCGGAAATTTCTCCCAAATTGACCACATTTGAATTATGAAGAGCATTTCGTCACAGAGAGAAAAGGAGGGTACAAATTAGCTCGAAAATCGGGACAAATTTTATTATACGAATGGTAATCGCGGAGTGGAGGGTGATTCCGTATTTATTGACTCTTCTAATGTCTACACGGAGAGAAATATTCAAGAAAAATTACGGAACATTTCACGTAATCCGCAAGCGAGAATCGTTTTCAGTGAATTTCTATAGGAATATAAGAGAATAAATCTGAAACGTTCAGTAAATTTTCGGGTCTGTCACCGAAAAAATACGAAAAAGTCACGTAATTTTTCTGGAAGTTGTAAAATCTAACAGAAACTTCAAGACTTATTATGCCTCAGAACATGAAAATTCTTGGATGTTTAAGAATTTTTACGAAAAGTTCCGGAAAAATTACGGAACGTGTTGTTAAAATCTCCCCCTCACGGTGACTCATGGCTAGCCGTGAGGCGTCAGACGGATGAGTAATTTTTACGGAACAGATCGTAGAATTTACGTGACGATTGACACTTTTTATTGGATTTTACTTCGCTCCCAGATTACGTTTCGAAACGTAATTTTTACGTCTTTTTTCTGGTAATGTTTATTGAATATGTCTCTCCGTGAATGAAACCCTCGGAGACGCCAGAAGTGTCGAAATAAAATTTTTTTTTTCACCCGGGGCCAAAGTATCAGAAGACACTTTGAGATTATTTTTATAATTATTGTGGGCGTGATATAAGAAAAAAGAAGAAGAGGATTTCATAGGCCCGTAGGATTAAGGGGACCGGCAAGGATTTGTAAGGTCTGAATACAAGTCCTGGTTGCACCTAACGAGTGCTAAAATGGGACATAACCAGAGGTGGAAAGGTCTCGGAAGCACTTGGGAAGAGGCTTCCCAAGACCTATCCAGTTCCGAACGGAAAGACCTAAGTAGAACTTGTCAGGTCCAATTATTCGACTCGGCTCGTTATTAAACATTCCAAGATTTTTTTACTCAAAATTCCAGAATTATTTTTCCATCAGTATATGCAGAAATTCCCCTGGAGGAAAATCTCCGGCTTATCAAAATAGTATGACGGAAATAATGATATCGCGGTAGTCGGTTTTGCGAACGCGGAGGACTGAGAATTTTCCGGAGAAGCGAAATCACGTTTGTCATGGAGTAAAGTGAATAGAGAATGCAGATTGTGTATAAAGAGAAAAGTAGCTGGAAAACCTGGGGATGGTAACCCATTTTAAAGGAGTATTTTCGTCTTCACAGAAACAGGAGATTGTTCCGGGTATGATAGACCTATTTATACGGTGTGGAGTCTATTTCGCCGATCGATCAATGATTTCCCCGGATATCTCGGGTGTCAAAGTAAGCTACATTGAGAGACAAATTGATATATTTCAAATACGTGTACTTGAGATAACCCAATGCCTAAGCTAACCAGATGAAATATCCACTTGAATTTTTCCCTGAAACAAATTATTTAGACCCAAATAAATGAAATTGGTAGAAATTATTTTTCTCTCCGCACAATTTTCAATTAATTGAGCCTTCAAAAATATATTGATGTCAATTTCCTAGATTTTTAATGATTTTTGCAGAATAACTTAATTGAAAATTAACATTTCCATTCAATTTTCCATACAACACGGGAAAAAAACTTGAATTGAGTATAAAATATTCTTGATTCAATCAGGGGATGGGTATTTCAATTCAGTAGCGAAGCGGTAAACCGGGTTAAGTCGATTTTGACTTTTGACCATTTTTTGACAAATATCTCGGAATCTAAGAGAGATAGCAAAATTTTTCTCAAGACCTTTTTTATAACCCTTAGTTGGCTCTATAAAAAAGGTCATGACAAAAATTTTTCTATCTCTTGTAGATTCTCAGATATTCGTCAAAAACTGGCCAATAGTCAAAATCGACTTAACCCGGTTTACCGCTTCGTTACTGAATTCAACGATGATTCTTTTGTATCAGGCCGGTTTGTAGCAAGTCCTCTGAAGTGTAATATAAGGGTCAGGCGCTAAGTGTCAGAATATAAGGGTAAAAAAGTGGAGATTAAAAAATGAGGGTCAGAATACTAGGGCCAAAACATTAGGGTCAGAATGTAAAAGTAAAAAAAGTGGGTGTCAGGCAATGAGGGTCTAAATATGAGTCATATCTTATGCTAGATCACCGCTTTTAGCCCTTATATGACCCTCACTGCCTGACACCCACTTTTTTTACTTTTACATTCTAACCCTAATTTTTTTATCCTAATACTCTGACCCTCTTTTTTAACCCTAACATTCTGACCCTCATTCCTTCACCTTTACATTCAAGCCCTCAGTTTTTGACTCTAATATTCCGACCCTCATTTTTTACCCTCCACTTTTTAACCCTTACATTCTCACACTTAGTATCTGACCCTTATATTACACTTGAGAGCGCTTGGTACAACCCCGGCTGATACGAAATCGTAGCATATTTTTTTTCCGTGAATTTTGAATTTTCAACAATTCAATTCCTTCAAATTTTCGTGAAGCGATCCCTCGTAAAAATGTCGGAGAAGTGTACCGGAAATATCAGCCAAATTTTTTTTACAGTGCATCGATTTTCCCCCCGATAATCCCATAAATATCCCCATTGTGCAGTCCCTCCATAAAATCAAAGTGTCGTCACTTATTCCCACTTCCTAAAACGACATTCCCTTCACTGCAAATCTAGCGCATTCAATGCCATTACAAAGGGAACAATGTGAGTACAGTGGAGAACAAAAGTAAAATGGAGAGATGGGAATGATGGCAATGGATATTGCAGAATCGTAATCGGGATTCCCACCGTGGATCGAAATAAAGCAGAAAGAGTGTGGAAAATAGTTCGCCCTCTCTTTTTTTATTCCGAATACACTTCATTGGCTGTTTTCCTGGAAACTCGTCTGCTCATATGATTTCCATGCTTCCTCCTGTTCTCCCATTTCTGTCAACACAAACGGCTAATATTTTTCCAGCACACACTGCTATCCGGTGATTTACATATTTGTCTTCTGCAAATTTCATGCGTACATAGTGTGTTCTTATCTACCGTAACCGTCAGAGGGATGTGGTTGTCTATCGATACACTGCATTATGCATTGACGTTTCTCCATGGGCTTTCTACCCCATTTGATATCGCGTGTTCCATAGTGATTACAGGTTTACTGAATGTCTAGGGTAGTCTATAGTCCACCGCAGCAGATTGTAATTACAGTTTATTTTGGTAGAGCACAATGGGCACGGGATGTTGTGCTGTTTTCGGAAAACTTGGAATGAATTTCTCGAGTGTGGCGAGATAAAACGACTGGTCTTTGCGTTTTGATTCGAATTCCTGGTCTGGTCTTTCGATGATTGTCGACACTATTGTAGAAGATTCGAGGAGCAGATGGAGAGATCTGATGTTTGCGGATGCTTCGATTCTTCTGGTTGAGACCTACTGTGAAAGGAGATGCTGTTGATATTCAACTATATCTTTTGTATTTCGAGGAGAATATCTGCTGAGAGGAGGACTCATAAGCTTTCTGTATTACTGAATTCCAAATCGAAGTAGTCAAAAGAATGAGAATTTTCCACCGGTCTTTAGATGATTCTTGACACTTTATTATAGAGGATTCAAAAAGCAGATAGAGTTCTACGACTGGGATCCACACTGAGAGAAAAACAAACACGTTGTCAAAGAAGTCTTGTTTGGGCCAACAAAATCGCTAGTTAAAAATTGCCAAAAAAGAATTTGTTTGGTTCGAATTTGAAAGTCTCAAACATGAATAACTGTTCTGCTTTCGACAGCAATGAAATATTTGGCTCAAGAGGCAGATAATTCACACCAGACGGTGCCTTTTCAGGATGAAAATATCTCATATAGAGGAAAATTTATCAACAAATATTTTATCCCTAAGTTAGAAGATTGCTATCATATCATTATTATTGTTTCATTTAAGGGTTCATTTCTTGTCTGTGATTATTAGACAGCCGAAACGAAAAACTACTATCCCTTGTTCCGCATAAAACAAAGATTTTTCGGGAGCAAAATACGTATGGGAGTATCGAATAACAAAGGAGTAGTGCTAGAAACGACATTTCTTGTTTGTACAGAGAATGCAATTTTTTTTGAACTACTAAATCTATTTTTGCGACAAAAATTTTTCATTCCAGCGCACTCTCTGCATGTTTGGCACAAAAAATCCTTTTTTGATAATTTTCAAAATACTATTTTCTTGGCACAAGTAAGACTTGTTTGAGAACTTTATCGTTTTTCTCTCAGTGCACTGTGAAAGGTGCTGTTAATAGTCAACTCTATCTTTTGTTTTTAGAGAAGAATATCTGCTGAGAGGAGGAATCGAAGTAGTGGAAAGGATGAGAAATTTAAAAAAGGTCATAAAGGGCTACACTGTTGAAACAAATAGTAATTTCATGGTCAGTTTCATGGACGAAGGTAGTCCATAGTCTGTCGCCAGATTGTAATTACAGTTTGTTTGGTCGAGCACAATGGACACGCTATGTTGTGCTGCTTCAGAAAACTTGGAATGAACTTGTCGAGTGTTGCGAGATACGACTGTTCTTGGCGTTCTGATGCGAAATCCAGTTAAAGTGTTTCATCGATAGGATTTTCCACCGGTCTTTCGATGATTGTTGACACTCTACTGTACGAGATTCGAGGAGCAGATGGAGTTCTATGACTGGGGCTGCTATAGCGAGACACTTGTCTTTATCTGGTGTTTGCGGATGCTTCGATTCTTTTGGTTGGGATCTACTGTGAAAGGAGGTGCTGCTGATTTTCAAGTATATTTTTTGTTTTGCGAGGGGAATATCTGCTGGCAGGAAGACTCCTAAACTTTCTGTACTATAGAATTCCAGATCGAATCAATGGGAGGAGGAAAATCCTGAAATTTCCAATTACAGTGAAAATTTCAGCACTTGCTCGCCCTCACTTTTCCAATTAATTGGAAAACTATTAATATACTTACCTGAATATTCATGATTTGATTTTTTCCAATTGTCATAGAATGATTGAAATGAAATTTACAGTTTCTATTAATTTTTCCATAAAAATTTCGAATTTTCAGTTAGATTTCAAAATTGTTAACTCAAAATTTTTCTCGTTGGAAAATCTGACATCACGATTTGACCTCAACTTTCATATCCTAATTGGTATATACAGTAAGATAGATGATGCAGGGCTTGACCATTTGAATACCCGAGCCATGAACTTCTTTATTCCCCACGTCGTAAACTTGTTGAGTGGATTAACAGTATGGAGGTGCCGTGCGGACCCTGCGGCTAGGTCAGGGTTTCCATTAGAGTTAGGGCGTGATGAACGCGCTCCTCAAATTGAGTATAACCAGTATTTTGAAGAATGTTCGCCAACATTGGTGAATTAATTACACCAACTCATTCGCAGTGATGAGGAGGTCACCGTACATCGCACTTTTAACATGAAACTCACAGGAAAACGGAGAGTCTCAATTAAACCTTTGAAATTAAACACCAAGTATTCCGTCTCGTCTACGAAGTATTCCATCCTAAGGATGAATTAACCCCAGTGTTGCATTAATTTATCATTTTTCCGGTGTAAATCAATTCACCGGATTTATTGTAATTCAATTTATTTTGATTTTTTTAATTCAATTCATTCTATTAATTAATTAATTTTTTATTTAATTTTAATTTGCTCCCTAAAACGGCCATTTCATCCCCTGAGTCATCAAGAGTAAATCACCCCAACAGAAGGGATAAAAGACCCTAAACCAAGTTTAACTCACACAACCAAAAAGAATAGTCCAAATTAAAAAATTAATCTTAAATTTATTTCAAACATTTATTCCGCGTCATTGTATTCCAAAACTACTATTGTTACTAAATCAATTTATCGAGCTAGTTCTCACTGGAAATCCAAACTTAAAATGACAAGTATCCTCTTTCCTTTCATCAAATAATACCTCTAATTATATTTAAAACACCTGAAGAATAATAACAAAATTGAATCAAATTCAAATAATAAATCCAATTAAAAATTATATTAATCTTGAATTAAGCTAAGCTATTAATCCCAAAAACAAGAATAAATCTTACAATTCTATTCAAATTAATAATAAATAAACAATCATCTCATATTAGTCGTAAATTTTCCTGAGTGAGCGTAATTGTCATATCGACAAATCAGTCCTCCATCCCCTCACCATTTTTTCCACAGTTTCAGAATGCAGCACCGCCCATTGATCCAGAAATCCCATATCAAATTCCATTTGATCCCAGCTCATCTCCAAATGTCACGAGACTCCCGACTTACCACTCCGCAGACCCCACCCACATGACTTATTCCCGTTTTTATAAATATTTCCGTGAACGTAAATTTTTTTATTGAATTGAAAACAAGTATTAAGCCTTGCAAATCCGTGGGAAAAACCCGTAAGTCCCTGAATCTGCATTCAAAGCCAGAGGAGAAACGGAGTGGTGCATAAATTTCCAACGGGTGAATCCCACTCCCCTCTCCCCGCCAGCCAAACCCAGTTTGGCTCTTGGCAATGGCACAGTGGTTTTGGAATATGCCTGGTAGGGCGCTACGAACAATGACCAAATACACAGAGAGCCTAGGCGCCGTGTGCAATGGTGCCCACACGAGGAAAGCCACCTCCATATTACCTTCCATTTCTGTTCGTTCCCCATCGTGTCAGATATATGCCGTTAGAATTGACCGCAGTTCAGGGGATTTAGCATCTGAAATCGGCGGGGGCGGCGGGGCGGCGGCGGGAATACGTTACAGGGGGCGAGTGAGGCTTGGGTTACCAAGGCAGAGGCATAATTTCAGTGATAAACCAGACAGCTGCACGGGATACGCTCGTCAGATGTCAAGTATATAGATCGACTAACCTGTTTGAAACATTTACCTCAACTGGATACAGCATTACCATGGTAATTAATTCAGACGTTTTGCCGTGTATGGCTTTCGGCGGAGTCTGGGTTATTTTGGGTTCGTTTGTGCATGCAGCCGGAGAAATGATGCGTTTGAATCGAATGACAGTCTTTATTTGGGATTTTTTTATTTACTCGAACTGTAATTTTTCTGCAGATTAGAACGCGGCGCGCGCTTCGCGCGCATATTCTTTTCTGTGGGTGTCAGAATAGTAAAACCTTGCTGTTTGTCACTTTCATTCATCTTTGTCTCCATAATAATGGAGGAAAAATGAAGGGTTTTAACAAAGTGTTTCATAATGGAAATTTAATTGTTCAATAATTTAGTCGGAATTGTCATGATGCTGTTCATCTTCTTCGCTTCTCTTCTGCTTTTTGAATGTTTTTTATTTTTACGGGTTTATTATGTACTATATACATATATTCTATCCTATATATATTTTTTTTGAGACCTATATCTTAATTTTTTTTGTACAGAACTACACGGAGAGAAATTTTCTAGAAAAATTCTAGTACGAGTACTGGAAAAAATCACAATCCACCGGCTGTGAAAAATTCTAGTGCTGTTAAGGTAAAATTTTTGGGGATTTCTGTGAATTTTTCACAGAAATACGGGGAAAATTCACGTTTTCCCCAATAAAATTTCTAGTGCCGGCACTGGAATTTTTTCCTGGCTATCACTTTACGCCTCTTTTCCCGTGCTAGCACTAGAATTTTTCTAAAAAATTTCTCTCCGTGTGCACGGATAGAAAGAATTAATTATTGGTAACGAATGGATTTGGTTGGAGACGAGGGTCTATTCGTTCTCACGAAATGTTCATTCGTTAACTATATTAACGAATATTCATTCGGTCATCTTCAACTCTACCATTCGTTAATAGTTAGCGAATCTCGTTTTGAATAAATGAATTAGTCTATCAGTGTATATCAATTTTTTTACAGTTGAGAAAAATGAAAGTATTTAAAAAAATATATGTACATTTATATGTATATTTAGCATGTATTATATACCATTGAGTTTTAATGAATTGAAAACTGAAGAATAGATTTACCTCAATTTTCGTGATTTATGTTGATTTTCACGAAATAATTGAGCTGAAATTTTCCACTGATTTTTCCATTAAATTGGGGAATTTATATGGAAAAATGGGTAAGCGATGTAAATAAACACGCAAATAATGGAGTTGAAGTTTGAGTGAAAGCTTTATCACCAGCTCTTTGAAATTTAATGGACAATTCAGTAGTAATTTCCGTTAGTGACAAACAGGAGTGACGTTAAATTTACCTTAAATAACGACAAATCATGAGATTTTAAATTTCACTAAAAATCCAATGGAACTCTTCAATTTTGGAGCAACAGAAAGACGGGAATTTCCCAACTTGCTTGAATTTTGTATTATAACATGGATATTCAGTACCAAACTACACTGAATTATCAATCAATTGAAGAAACATAAATATATTTACCTCAATTTTCCTCATTTATATCGACTGTCATGTATAATTGAACTCAAATTTTCCCCTGATTTTTTAAATCAATTTGTGCATTTTCAATGACGAAATTCCGTGAAATTTCAGTGGAACTCTCACTTCATAAAAAGTTTCGTGAAAATGAAAATGAAACAAAAGATTTTTTCATGTTTATCAATTCGTTGGCTTCGCCATCTAAACAACATGATGGTTTTCTGACTGTTAGTTTTCCCACCTGTTTTTACCTCGGAAACCGCGTAATCGATGTGAATACACACGCAAATAATGGAGTCCAAGTTTCAATGAAAGCCCTATTTCGAGCTATTTGAACAAACCCATTCATTCTATTCAAATGAAGTTATAAATAAATAATTTCTGCGGGCACGTGATGCACAGAGAAAAGGACAAGTGTCTGTGTTCAACCCTCATCCATCCAAGAGTCAGAATAACCCAGTTTCAGGTTTGATTCACCCCGAACTTAACCTTGTTAACAGATTTTCCGCTCCAAAATTTTTACACTGGTCCTCGAGTTTCCATATTTCCCCTCCGTAATTTCTTTTTTCAATGGGAATTTTTCTTGTGACACGGCCCTCGACGAATGGCCCTCGTACATCCCATACGCCGGTCAAATGTTTATGCGATTTTATGGTAATGCAGCCAAGTCCAGTTTATTCGCAATTTCTGGTTACGACAGAATTTTTATTGAATATTTCCCCTTTTTTCCATCCGGACTCGGTTATCCAATTTATGATTCTGTGCGGGAAGGTAGGAGAATTTTTCAGAATGGAAAACCACAATATACTGAAATCAATTTCAGCGTATCGTGGAAAAATGTTGGACTCAGCGGAAAAAACTTTTGAGGGATGAGAAATAAAGAGAGGAAAACGGGGAATCGTAACGAGGTAAACACTTTGGATTTCGTGACTCGTCTCCCTGATTGCTTAGATCTCCCCCCGTACACATATGAAATTGTGTTTGAGTTGAGTCACGTATTGGCAGATAGCGTCCAACTCTCATTCTCACTGGAGGGTATCGCAGTGTGATCAATGATGGAAGTGAGGAAAAAAGCGAAGGCTCGGCTAGCTAGAGTGATCACGTCATTAGTTCGCTAATTCTATCAAAATGAGGGGGAAGAGGGGTTTTTTGGAGCGGATATCAGAGGGTGAAACCTTCAGAATCAGAATTAAATTAAATTAATCGTGATCATTAGGAGTTTTATACGAATAGTCATTGGTAAAGGTCATAGAGAAAATAGGTTTTGATTTCTAAGGATGTGTCATGAATTTTTAGGGATTTCATCGCTAATTTTTAGTGTAACGTCACTGAGTTTCGAGGACTCATCTCTAATTTTTGGGAATCTAAACGAATTTTGAGAATGTAAACACTTTGGATTTCGTGACTCGTCTCCCTGATTGCTTAGATCTCCCCCCGTACACATATGAAATTGTGTTTGAGTTGAGTCACGTATTGGCAGATAGCGTCCAACTCTCATTCTCACTGGAGGGTATCGCAGTGTGATCAATGATGGAAGTGAGGAAAAAAGCGAAGGCTCGGCTAGCTAGAGTGATCACGTCATTAGTTCGCTAATTCTATCAAAATGAGGGGGAAGAGGGGTTTTTTGGAGCGGATATCAGAGGGTGAAACCTTCAGAATCAGAATTAAATTAAATTAATCGTGATCATTAGGAGTTTTATACGAATAGTCATTGGTAAAGGTCATAGAGAAAATAGGTTTTGATTTCTAAGGATGTGTCATGAATTTTTAGGGATTTCATCGCTAATTTTTAGTGTAACGTCACTGAGTTTCGAGGACTCATCTCTAATTTTTGGGAATCTAAACGAATTTTGAGAATGTAAACACTTTGGATTTCGTGACTCGTCTCCCTGATTGCTTAGATCTCCCCCCGTACACATATGAAATTGTGTTTGAGTTGAGTCACGTATTGGCAGATAGCGTCCAAATCTCATTCTCACTGGAGGGTATCGCAGTGTGATCAATGATGGAAGTGAGGAAAAAAGCGAAGGCTCGGCTAGCTAGAGTGATCACGTCATTAGTTCGCTAATTCTATCAAAATGAGGGGGAAGAGGGGTTTTTTGGAGCGGATATCAGAGGGTGAAACCTTCAGAATCAGAATTAAATTAAATTAATCGTGATCATTAGTAGTTTGATAAGAATAGTCATTGGTAAAGGTCAGAGAAAAAAAATTTTGATTCCCAGGGATATGTCATCAATTTTTACGAAAAATTACACGAAAAATAATTTTTCATTGTGGGAACATAGTAATAATGTAGTACACTGTGAAAAATTTGTGGAAATTTTTATCGAATTTAATTGCCACTGAAATTTCAAGAAATTTCTTCGTCGAAAATTCAGAATTCCGTGGAAAAATCAAAGAAAACAGTAAATTTCAGTTTCTTTTGTCCCTGAAAATAAATAGAAAGCCATAAAATTCCGGTAAATATATTCTGCAATTTTCAGAACAGTGACACTGAGTGCGATTTAAGCGGAAAAAAATCGTGAAATGTCAGATTTCACTAAAAATTCTATGTAATTTGGCGCTGAATATTCATATTAGATAGGAAATGTAAATAAATTACGGAATTTTCGTCTTTATAGCATTCACATTACTTCCAGAATTTGCTCTGTCGTAGCACCAGCCGATGCGAATGGAATTTTTCTCTTCAACTTGATTCTCTGTCGTCTATAACTTTCTTTATTACCTAAAATAATTACTCCAATTATATTCAACTCTGAAAATATTCCTAGAACAGTCAAAACAATTTCAATATGATAGCTGACGCCATCCCCCTTATTTCCGGTTTTAAAAGCCCGATGGGTACATGTGCATCTGCGAAGGGCCCAGAAGAAGCTAAAGGGTGGTAGGATCGATTAGGTCTCGGAAGTAGAGCGATAAACACGAGCCACGGGGTCACGCTTCGGTACACACCGGACCAAGCGTGATACTTGAACCGTAAATGTTGAGACACAAACTCCTGTATGTGTACGTTCACCCCAGTGCTCACGTCCATTTCTTTTCCTCATTTCTCTCTGCTTCTTCTCACTCGTGTTACGTGTTTCTTCCTTTTTTTTGTTCCTCGTCTTCTGACAAAACATAAGAAGGAGGAACAGTTCGGAAAAAAAGCGAAATAAGAAAAACTGAACAAAGGGCGGTAGACGGAGCATCTATAAATCTTGAGAAATTACAAGAGCTCCAACTTTTTCTGGAGAACCTTTGAGCATGGGGCTGAGACATTAGCGTCGGGGTTTTGAGCTTCTTCACTCGTTTTCTGTCATCTGATGAAAATTAAAGCATCTAATATTTTAACGCCATCCGTGTGGCCCTTCACTGCTGCGTGAGAAGTGAATTCTCAAATCGAGAATATTTTTCATACTTTGAGCGTGATTTTTCCTGGTTGGGAATTCTTTCTGGCTTTTTTTTTAAACTGAAGGGTCAACTATACGCAGAAAGGAATTACCCGGTTTAACGGAATAAAACTTTTAATTTAAAATTTTTTTTATTCGGTTCAGCAGTTTTTTTATGAGGATTCATAAAATCATATTTTTATTCCAATGAGAGGGTGTTAATTCCTTTTTCATAAAGTTGATTGACAATGAATGGTTGTTTTGATTGTTAACTTTTTATTCGCCTTGCGATTGGTTGATGGATCAATCAATGATTTCCATGACTGTGAGGATGGTATTGTGCGTTACAGCGCTCTCTTGAGGGGGTCCCGCGCGACAGCGCGCAAAACGGAGTACTTTATTTTTTGACGTTTCACACAAGCCATAGGAAATATAATACTCCCATTCACGGCGCTCCAGTAGATTATCTCTCATTTTCTTAATAGTAATTAAGGGGCTACGCCCCCTGCTCGCTCCGCTCGCCAACCCCCATATGACCCCCATAATCCTCATTTTGACCCTTAATCTGACCCATATGACCCCAACTGAATAAAACTTTTAATTTCAAATTTTTAATTCGCTTCAGCAAATTTCTTTGGCGATGCCCTCAACTGCGGAGTCTTTTCTGAACTGAAGAAATGTTCAGTAAAAATTACGGAACTCACAATTCGCTCACCGATTATGGAATCCACTGAGAAAATTTAAGTGACGGTATCGCAATTTTTCACAGGAGATTCAGATCAAATTTACGGAACGCTCTGGAAAAATTCCGTGACAGTTCCGTGAAATTTCCTACAACCACATTTCGCTCCGGAATTACGGAAAAGATGCGTAATTTTTATTGAATATTTCTCTCCGTGTGCGAGCGAGCAGCAAACCAATCGAATTTTTTTTTTCATCACGCTGTGACGAAAAGTGAACTTTTTGGCACGCTCCGCGTGCCTAAAAATCCAATTTCCGCCACATTGTGATGAAAAATATTGTTCGTAACTCGTGAAATAGTATATTTCGTAACGAGTCCAAAAAAGT
>NW_021680373.1:2009051-2107933 GCF_001412515.2 Diachasma alloeum
GCCGCCTTCGGCGGCCTCGTCTCCGACTCACGTGCCTCGTGCGCCTGTACTCCACCAGCGTTGAATTCAGCACTTCTCCGCCTTAGCACGTAATATACTATTTTTTGCACTCGTTACGAAATATACTATTTCATCATTTTGACTTTCCACACGAAACCCCACAAATTCATCTGAGTGATCTTAATTGTTAGCTCAGAAGTATCACTCAGTCGATACATTTCGCTTGAAGCTGGCGAAAAAGTCGGTGAAATCTGCAGGACAAAGCCCGAGTAATGCTCAACGGGAAGGAGAGCAGAAGCCAGGCTGTCGAATGTATCCTGTTGTAACGCGTCGGACCGTGGTACTGTAGAACGAAAATACCGGTGGAACAGCCGCCCGATATACACCCGCCCCATATACCCGAAAGCCCCTTCCCACTCCTGCCCCTTTGCCAGACAGCCCGTTGGCAGTTATATCGAGTTACGCGCTACTACCTTGTGCCTTGCTTCATCCCCCATTCTACATCCTAACATTTCTCCCGTGCATTTCTACCCCCCACCCCCCCTCCTTTATCCCGCAAAGTCCTCTCTTATCAATTCCACTTTGAAATTCCTTTCCGTAATTATTTGAGAGAGAAGTGCGGGAGAAGCTCGAGTGTCGAAGGTTTTTGGGGGTATTTCACGCAGATTTCTTGGACATTTTTATCGAGTGACGGTTTCAATTACATTTGAGGGATTTTTGGCGTAATAATGCATAGGTTGATGATATAATTAATGGAAATTGTAGATTTCAGTTCAATTGCTCCATGAAAATTGATAGAAATCGAAAAAAATCAGGTAAATTTGTTTTTAAATTTTGAATTAATTGGGTAATACAGTGGATTTTGGAACTGAATATTCACGTATTGAATGAAAATTCTAGTAAAATAGGAAATGTTTGTCTTCACGGCTGCAAAAAATTTGAAATTTGTTGGATAGTTGACTAGTAATTTTTAAGAGATGACGTTGAATTCGATTTAGGGGAATAAAATCATGAAATATTAAATTTCAAATACAAGAAAAATTTTGAATCTAAAAAAATTATTAAATGTAATCAAATAGAAATCTTTCTTCGAATTTTTGTCATTCATCTCAACAATTTTGTTTTGTTGGAAATCCATAAACTCATATATTTCTTTGAATGAAAATATTTTAATCACACGAAAAAAAAATCCGTTCTTCGATTAGAATCGAAGAGACATTTTTTAGTTAAAAAAACGATTCATTTGTACAGTAAAAAATTCTGAGTGAATTTCGACTTTGAGTCCACACCAAAAGGAGTGGAAATGTACGAAGTATATTAATTCCGGAGTTGAGTAATGAATGGAGTGAAAATTGACACCGCCATGGTGTCAACATGAGCACGGTAATCGACACAGTTTAATGTGAGAAATAAAAATCCACTTCGTATCAAAATTTGACTGACTCTGAATTTAACTCTTAAAAAGAGGTGATTTTACCACCGAAATATTGACTCCTGACACTTGACTCATTTATAGACAATTTTTTTTTACCGTCTGATGTGACTAAAAACGCAAATAAAAATCAAGTTCAACTTTGCATAAAGCCTTTATTACGAGTTATTATAATAATACATTCATTTGACCCAAATAAACTTTATTCAATACAAATAATCAAAATAATTTATGGGTTAAAACGATGCGATCAAATTGTCCACCTTCTCCACGCCAAAACTATTTCCAAAGAGATTCTCCACACGGAGAGAAATATTCAATAAAAATGACCAGAAAAGAGACCTAAAAATGACGTTTCGAAACGTAATCTGGGAGCAAAGTAAAATTCAATAAAAAGTATTAATCGTCACGTAAATTCGACGATCTGTTCTTAAAAAATAAAAATTCTTAAACAAAATTAATAAAATGATTAAAAAATTAATAAAAATCCTTAAACAAAATTAAACAGTAAAAATTCTTAAATATCCACAAATTTTCATGTTCTGAGCCATAATAAATCTTGAAATTTCTTCTAGATTTTACAACTTCCAGAAAAATTACGTGACTTTTTCGGATTTTTTCGGTGACAGACCTGAGAATTTACAAAAATTGACTGAAAACGATTCTGGTAATTTTTACTGAATATTTCTCTCCGTGCAGAAAGATCTCGAACAAGTGCAACTATTCATAAAATGTATTCAATACAAATTAGGAATTTCTCTGGACGCAGATCTTATCCTAAAGAATTTGCGTAATCGCCAAGTGAGGGAACAATTGTTCACAGTCGAAAAAATTTACAGATTAAAGCGAAGCGAGCAAGTCGTCCACCGTCTCCACCCCAAACACCTTCCGTACCCGATACCCCAGAAAGATCTCAGCCGCGTGTAGCCCACCCACGCCACTTACTGTTCCCCAACGCCACCATAAACCGACGAAAATACGCTCATCCAGCTGATACTATCTCCGAGAATGTGCGTCTCAAAAGGTAACTGTCGCTCCCAACACGCTCATTCGACATTATATCCTCCCTCGGTATGATATTCACATTGGTTGTGTCCATTTTCTCCCCGAGAGCGGAAGCAAAATCCCCACAGCCTCGCGTTTCTCGCATTCTCCCCAGTTTTTATCATCTGACACTTGCCCGTTGTATCCAGCAATCCTCCATTGTCGAGTTTTCGTACACCACCTCGACTCCATTCACTAAGTAATCGTTTTCCAACTGGTGCATCAGTTTTTATGACAGCGCAGTTACTGCTCTACGTGCTACGAATGATTAATGACCATTGTCGGGTGTTTAATCTGGAGTTGACGCCGTAATGTTTCTTTTATGATTCATCATCGGGCACCGGTAATTCAGCAGTTTTTGGGAGAGCTATCGTTAGGGGAAATTGCTCACCCCCAATTAATAGGTTTTTTTTCATCCCCCGTTCTTTCGGTTCTTCTTCTTCTTCACTCTCTTCTTATTCCACTGGGTCATGCCTTGGGAGATTCGGAGCACGTGATTTAAAACGCTCTGAGGTTTCACGTGCGATCTAATGAGATGACGGTAGAAATCCCCAGCTGGAAATCTCTCTATCCGAGTTGCCCAGCAATCTCGGTGAAGTGAATTCGATTCCGAGTTCGAGTGCTGTACTAATGACCGTTGACTCTTGGTTTTCAGTCATGTCGGAAGATTCGGGCATCGGGGTGGGCTGAATGCCCTCGTTTCCAGGGAGTTATAAGGGAGGGACTTCTTGACTTGCAGGTTTAGATGCAGAATTGGATACCCGGAAGACGTGATGCATGGAGGAAGAAGTTGAGGGAAAATTATCCCGTAAATCAGGGGAATTTTTAGGGTCTGAAATGGAATTGTGGGGAGAAATGGGATTTGATGGAAATTAGCTGCACAGAGAGAAATTTTTGATAATAATTATCCTACCGTTCTATAAAAGTGTATCACGAGTCATCGTTTCCTCATTTCTATCGCGAAATTTAATAAAAATTAATATATAATGATCAAATTTTATTCAACGTTAGAGAACTTTTATCCTGACGCATAATAAATTTTACCCTTCCAGTCCAATAATTTTTATGTAGATAACAACGAAAATTCTAGAACAGTTGGTAAATTTTACCTTACCGGTACAGTAATTTTTACGCTACCGGCACCGTAATTTTTATTTTTATCAGGATAGAATTTCTCCAATGTAGAATAAAATTTGATCATCATGTATTAATTTTTACTAGATTTCGGGATAGAAATAATGAAACGACGACTCATGATACACTTTTATAGAACGGTAGGATAATTTTTATCAAAAATTTCTCTCCGTGTGGTGATAACACTTCTGTCCAGACTTTAACGGTAGTTCTATTTGCATTTTTGTAGTAATTATAATAATCAGGATTATTATGACAATTTGTCATGAGTTTTTTCATGGGGCCAATGGTTTTTTGACACAAATGAAGATTTTATTCATTAACTTTATTTATTTGTAATAGAGAATCTGTTTCAAGTGAAAGAATTTTTTAGTTGACTCTTAGCGGACTGGACAGTTTTCTTTTCAAGTGTGGGATGCGCTCAATCCAACGAGAATGTAATGACTTCTAATCAACGGAAAATTATGAAGCCGATATGGAATTGAAGCTGCAGTATTCCTTTTTCGTTGTTATTTGTTTGGTTGAGTTAAATTCCATAGTTTGAGAAATAATCAATTTCAAAGAGAGTCATTCATATTTTCATAGGTCGATGCATGCATTAATTATTCAAGGTCAGCCGGTAAGGAATCCACAAACGGAAAAAATTATTCTTGAATGGAAAACAAAATTCTTAATTTTAAATTGCAGAATTTTCAGTGGCTTTTTCATCGAATTGGATATTTTTATAAGGAAATTCCTTGCAATTTCAGTAGAACTGACACAGAATTAAAATTTTGAATAGTGTAGAGCACTTATCCGGAATGAATGAGTTACTTATATCGTATAATTAACAAATTCTCATTGAAATCTCTCCCTTATAAGTTTCAAATGAGAAAATTAATAATCTTAAACAAAAAAAAATAACTGGGATTGTACCTCATGAAACCCTCAACAATTCGAAATTTTCAAACAAATTGAAGACATCATTCCAATTATAAATCTCATATTCTCTATTAAAGAGTAAAACTTGAACACTAGGGAAAAAATAATTATGAAATTTCAAGTTTTAAGTAGAATTCCCAGAAATTCATGAGTTTTAGGAGAGAGTACGATGGAGATTTAACAGCTTGATCGAATGTCCAGTGAAACATGAAGATTCAGAAACAAAACGACAGGAATTTTCAATTTTTCCCTGAATTTTCCTGATTTCTCTGAATTTCCGCAGAATAATTGAACTGAAAAATCAAATATTTTATTGATTTCCAGATCACTTGAGCAGAAAATAAATAGAATATTTGAGATTTCCTGAAATTTCAGTGGAACTTGAACACGATAAAAATTTCCAGAATTTGGCACGGAAAATTGAAACAAAAATTTTTGACAATGTAATCGTTCAACCTTTTTACCTCTTCGCTACCGAATTCGTATTCACTTACAATAAATGTTCCATGTGATACGGAACACGCTCTTTTCGGGATTTAAATGCCACGCACCGATCTCGTATCGAGATGAAGTTCAGGTGAAATGAATGGGTCGAGGGGAGGGCTGGGGGAGTGAAGAAAAGGGCTTGGAGTGGAAATAGATGAGGGTTAGTTCGACAGGAAGTCACTTTGAATGGCTCAGTGAGCAGTTTACTCAAATGCCAGGTCAATTGCATTCCCCGGGGGAATTCAAACGTTTATTTCATCCAGTGGATGCCAATGAATGTGCACAACTCGTGGACAATAGTGCCTTTATGGCACGGAAAAAACTAGTCCAGGGGAGGTTGCAATTGTTGAGCCTCAATTGAGAACAGTACATTCCGATTTGGATCAAAGGTCATGAGGGGAAGTTGATTATTCCCGTGGCTTTTGATTATTACGATTGCCGGTGTAAAATTTTCGTTCGCCAGAGGAAAATTGATGGCGAGAAATATTATGATGACAAAGTAGAGCTAAATATTTTTTATTGTCAGACCTGCACCCAGAGCAATGCTTTATATGAATAATATAAATTCCGTTTGAATCAAATGAATGGACTATTCAAGTACCTTGTCACAAAGCTTCTATACAAAATTAAATTTTCACTCTGTATTATAATTTCTTTCATTGCAATTCAATTTGATTTCTATTTGCGGTTTCATTCACTGAAATAAATGCGTTTCGGGTATAAAAAAATATAAAAAATAAGGGGAAGTTGATTAAATATAAAACAAAATTCTTAATTTCAAATTGCAAAATTTTCATTGGCTTTTTCATCGAAATAGACATTTTTATAAAGGAATTCCTTGAAATTTCAGAAGAACTACCAGTTGATTAAAATTGAGAACAAAACGTTCTGATTTGGATCAAAGGTCATGAGAGGAAGTTGAGTATTATGATTGCCACTATAAAATTTTCGTTTGCCAGAGGAAAATTGATGGCGAGAAATGTGATGATGACAAAGTTCAGCTAAATATTTTCTATTGTCAGGCCTGCACCCAGAGGAATGGTTTATTTGAATAAAATAAATTCCATTTGAGTCAAATGAATGGACTTTTCAAATACCTTGTCACAAAGCTTCTGTACAAAATTAAATTTGTATTCTCTATTATCATTTCTTTCATTACAAGTAAATTTGATTTTTACTTGCGTTTTCATTCACTTTAAATAAATGGGTTTTGGGTATAAAATAATGTAAAAAATAGTCCAGGAGATGTCGCAATTGTTGAAGTTCAATTGAAAACTGTTTATTCTGAGTCGGTTCAACAAAATTACAAAATTCAATTAGCATTTTGTATTATGATTTCTTTCATTAAAATGAAATTTGATTTTTACTTGCGTTTTCATTCACTTTAAATAAATGGGTTTTGGGTATAAAAAATGTAAAAAATAGTCCAGGGCAGCTCGCATTTGTTGAGAAACAATTGAGAACAGTACATTCCGATCTGGATCAAAGGTCAGGAGGGAAGATCATTCCCATGGCTTTTGATTACAACGATTGCCGCTATAAAGTTTTTCTTTGCCCGAAAGATAAATTGATGACGAGAATTAATAGTTCAGTGTCAATCCGATGTGGGCCATCGGCGTGACAGCTCCGCGTGCAACATATCTATTCGGCAATTAGATCGAGTGTAATTGAACCGCCAATACCACGATCAAATAAACTACCAGTCGACGTTTCGGTAACTGGGGTAGATCAATGTTGAATGAGGAATCTGATATGAATTTTCGCTTGGAAGTTTTGGTACACTTTTTTTGAAATTTTAACAAGTCACTTCTCCGATGGAGTTTCAGGTCCCCTCTTCATTGAAAATTCATCGTTTTGTGACGAGTTTTCCAGTAAAGAGATTTGTACTCTGAAGTTTAATTGATAGTCAGATAATAATGGACTTTAATCGTAAAAATGAAATTAAGTTATGGGACAATAACACCCAACAATTGGTCTCTATGGATTTCGAGGAAAAATTCTAAATTATTTAATTTATTGCATTCCCATAAGTTATGGGGATTTTCCATCTCCATATGCTGTTGATGAAGGTAACAAGAACTGTTTAAATCAAATAAGAAAGTAATCGTCAATTAATTTTTAGAATCAAATGAGAAATGATTTCACGAAATTTCCAGTTGAATATCGCAAACTATAAAATTTTACAAAAAATTTAGCGTATTCGGAATTTATCGGAGTTTAGATTACTGCATTATTGATGAATGAAGGGCTTTACTCCGAGGAGGTGAATAATCTATTTTCGTTCGTAGCCTACTACACCTCGCGAAATCATTTATTTGAAGTGAATGAGCTGAATAGTAGAATAAAAAATTGAGTTCATGGACAGTTTAGGAGGAACAATAGGGAGAGCGATTTTAAATTAAACTGGGGGAAGGGATCATGCAATTTCACTAAAAAATCAACGGAATTCAAAATTGTTGAGCAGCAGGAATACGAGTATTCTCGAACTTACTTGAATCTTCAATCAGAACATGAATATTTAGTACGAAATCATGCCGAATTTTCTACGCATTGAAAAATCGAAAATAGTTTTGCAATAATTTTCTCTATTTTTATTAATTCTCATAGAATAATTCAACTGAAATTAACAGTGTTCATTCATTTTCTCAAAAATTGTGAATTTACAATGACGAAATTCTCTCGAATTTCACTGGAGCTGTCACTTGATGAAAATGAATAAGAAGTGTAATTGAAACTTCGACAAAAAAAGGATACTTCACGCTGAGCCGTCAGTGTGGACGCATCAAAACATTCAATCTATCTAAAATTTAAATTAATTGCTCGGTCTCGGTAAATACTCAAGTAAATCAACCTTAATTCAACTCAAATTTATATCAAACATTTATTCCGCGTCATTGTATGCCAAACTATCGTCGTCACTAGATCAATTTATCGTGATAAATCCCAGGAAATGCAAACTTAAAATAATAAGGATCCTAATTTTTTAAATTAAATAAAACCTCAATTGCATTTAAAACAACTAAAGAATAATAACAAAATCAAACAAATTCAAATAATAAATCTCATTGAAAATGATATAAATCTTGAATTAAACCGAGTTATTAATCACAAAACGAATGAGTCTTTCATATCCTTCCAAATTAAATGAATCAACAAATAAATAAACAAACAATGATCTCCCGTTAATCGTAAATTTTCCTGAGTGAACTCAATTGTTAGCTCGGGAGTATCGTCTGTTCGATACACCGACCTTTCCAATCGCTCACCAACCAGCAACAGATAGCATAACCCCCGCCCCGTTGCTTTCAAAAAGTTGGACGAGCGTAGGGGAGGATGTGCCTGTACCGCTCAGCGGGTAATACCACTCACCCGATTTTCTCCACAACCATCAATTTGAAAATTTCTTTCTGTTCCTAATCATGAAGAATTTGAGAATAGGATGTGATTGTCGGAAAAATTTCACTTTATTTATCTCTTTAAATATGAAAAAACACGTAACGAAGTTTTGAGGTCTTTACAGTGCAAAATTTGTGGACTTGTAATTAAGGTTTTTGATAGTTTCAAACGCTGAATTCTCACATTAAACTGTGGTTATTCAATTCGTGGTACTTTCACGCGTAATTTGAGACCAATTCGAGCTCAAAACTCCACTCATGTCAATAATTATCAACAATTTTGTTGACACCGAGCGAAGCCGGTAATACCGCTCATAGGATCGGCCACGTAGTTGCTCGACAGCACTAGAGTACAGGTTAGGTTGCGGCGCGAGCGATACACGCAAAACCCTATGAGCGGCATTGGAATCGTGCCGAGCGATTCTCTTTTATTTTCAATCAATTTTGTGGATTCTAAGGAGAATTTGGCGTCTACACTTCGAGAATAACGAGTTCAATAGTTAAAGAAGTCTCACAAATACGTTTTTTATACCCAAGTTGAAATATAAAATATAAAACTGGCATTTCCCCTTAGGTGGGCGGTACAGGCACACCCTACCCCACTCCTGAATTTCCCCAGGAATCGAGAAATACTCTCCATGAAATCACCGATGAAGTTCATACCGTTGGTTCAGCGGTGAGCCATCACTAGCTCTAAACCAGTAGCTTCCCCCGTTTTCAAATAGCCACAGGGCACATCAGCACATACCCTCTTCCAACTCCTGCCCCATACCAACTCCACTCTGACCATCAGTATACATACTCATGCTACATGACCACTAAAACCATTTGCCAACGGTAGACCCCATCCCCTCTCTTCAAAAACCTAAAGCGTAATAATTGCTCGGAGAGCCCGGAGATCCATCCGAGAAATTTAAGAAAATGAGGGAGACCAAATCCCTCTCACAATCCCCGAGTCTTGTCTCTCAATCCTCATCCTAACCATTTTAGTTCTACCTAGGCTTGAATTACCAAAGCCATTTTCCATTCCCTTCACCATACCACAACGGTCTTGTAACATACCACGTGGTTACAACGCTCGTGGTGGTACTAGGTTGATTTCAACCGACAAAGACCTGACGTTTAATCGAATCTCGATGGCTTCAAGCTTTCCACGTATATACCACTCCCGCCTCCCTCGCCCCTGGGATTGGCCTCTACAGCGTCATAGACCCGTTTTATTGTACATCCTCGGGGTTTTATTGTTGTTTTTTTCAGTAGGAACATTTGATGTAATTGATATCGGTGGACGCTGATGGAAACGAGTGGAACACTCCATCTGTGGACGATAATATTTATTTGTTTCTTTGTTTATCGCTTCGCCCATTTGTTTGTTTATTTGTATTTTATTTGAGTTTGTGGGAAATTCATTGCATTTTCATTTAAGATATGAATAGAGTGATGCCACTTTTTTTACAGTATAGAGGCGCACGGAAAATTTTGTTAAGAAGCAGTTAATTTTTTTCAAGCAACAGAAGAACAATTTCCCGCTGGGGACTTCGACAGCATCATAGACCCGTTTTATTATATATCATCAGTTTTTTATTGTAGTTTTTTTCAGTAGGAACATTTGATGTAATTGATATCGGTGGACGCTGATGGAAACGAGTGGAACACTCCATCTGTGGACGATAATATTTATTTGTTTCTTTGTTTATCGCTTCGCCCATTTGTTTGTTTATTTGTATTTTATTTGAGTTTGTGGGAAATTCATTGCATTTTCATTTAAGATATGAATAGAGTGATGTCACTTTTTTTACAGTATAGAGGCACACGGAAAATTTTGTTATGAATCCGTTAATTTTTTTAACAACATAAGAACAATTCCATGTACATATCACTCGATTCCCCGCCCTCCCCCTTGCCACACCATTGGTATTTTACCGCGTCATAAACCCGTTTTATTGTACATCCTTCGTTTTCTATTGCATTTTTTTCCATTAGGAACATTTGATGTAATTGATATCGGTGGACGCTGATGGAAATGAGTGGAAAACTCCATCAGTGGATGGAGTTATTCATTTATTTGTCAATATGGCAGAATATTTGAGGGAATATAAATGAAGTTTCTAGGATATGCATTGTATTTTTTTGCGATATGAATAGAACTATGTCACTTTTTTCATCAGAGTTATATTTGATTGTAAACGTCATACGTATCGTATGCATGCAGAAACAAGTCCGATAAAAATGACGGGATACAACGTGGTCCTGAGGGGAAATTGGTGTTTTGGAAATTTTTATTCGGAATTCAGAGCATTTCAAGGAAGACAATACGGAAAGAATGAAATGAACGGTTTATTCGATGCAAATTAACAATTGTAACATGATAAGGAATTGTTTCTCTTCATCGTCTAAGGAATTATTTCATTTCGAGCAAAACATTTTTTGGTATTAAGAGGATAAATAATATTTGGATTTGAGAAACTATTTATTTAATTTTATTATAAGAACACAAATAATTAAGTTTAAATAAATAAATATGAATAACAAATCTATTCATTTGAATGGAATCAAGTTCATTTCATTTGAATGAGCCATTCGTATTTGACGTAATGAGAATTCATGATTCATTTTATGTGAAAAACAAAAAAATTCTGGCACTGGAAAATTTCTGACAGAGTGCATCTGGTTTTTTATTCCGGGAAAATTGTATAATCCTCATTCACAAGAGACTCGATTAATTTAAATTATGCAAAACAGCATTATCAATCAATTACGAAGAGATAGGACAGTAATTTGATCGAGAAACGTATGAATAATTTCACCTTTCTGCATTTTTTACAGCTACAACTTCACAACGTGGGGATAGTGTATATATCCGTTCTATATCCTCATGAATATCCCATCTACTCATTTTCCCTGTTCAATTGCAAGTAATTGAACAAAACTTTTTGTTTCTCTCCACTGTACGTTGCATGCAACCTCAGGAATCCCTCGCGATCTCTTCAAATTTCATTTCCGTCCCCTCGAAATGAAGCAACAAATGTAATCAAAATTTATGGATAATTTTATGTGAAAAACGAAAACAAAATCTGGTGCTGGAAATAGAAAATTTCTGAGAGAGCGCATTTCGTTGTTTATCGTGGGAAATATTCCCGGGAAAATTTCATAATCCTGATTCACAAAAGCACTTGATTAATTAAAATGATGCTAAACAGAATAATCAATCAATAATTAAGTGATAAAGCAGTAGTTTTGGCCGAAAAACGAATGAATAATTTAATATTTCTGCATTTTTTACTGCCTCGTGAATATCTTCCCATCTACTCATTTTCCCTATTCAATTGCAAGTAATTGAGCAAAATTTTTTGTGTCTCTCCACTGTACACTGCATGCAATCTCAGGAATTCCTCTCACGATCCCTTAAAATTCCGTTCCCGTCCCCTCGAAATGAAACAAACATGCTACTTTTTTCACTCTTCATTTTTCAGGCGACCCTCCCAGCATTATCATATTACACATCTGTGGCATAAAGGAAAACGTTCAGTAATTTCAAGAGGCAAAAATAAAAACAGATAAGTGAATGAAGCTATGGCCTCTACGTGCTGCGAATCAATTAAAAACAGCAACAGCATTATTAAAAAAAACTTGAACAATTAATGCCCACTTATTCTTATAGAAAAAATTCCAAGAGAATATTCATATGGAAAAATAAAAATCGATTGAGTTTTTCCTATTAAATATTTCGTAGAATCAGCGGAGAAAACAAACAGAATTTTAACGAGAATTTCCTAAAATTTGAACCCTAGAGGGAAACTCCGCCGCGCGTCGTTTTTCTTTAATTACAATTGATTGGTTGACTGGAAAAATTGAAAAAAAATTGACTCTGTCAATTGAAGTGTCTAAAAAATTATAGTAGTTTTTAGAACAACATATTTCCCAAAATTCCTAAACAAAACAGATTATTTCGCACAGATGAATTATTTTTTCTCATGTTAACCGAAATTGCCCATGGCGCGACGTTGCCGGCAACTCGCTAAATGCGTCCGGGCAGTGCAGAGTGAATTCGGCAACGCTGGAGCCTAAATAACACGGCGAGGAATCCCCGCGGTGACCAAGTCGCAGGGTCGCAGAATCCCAATACAATTTCTAGAGAATTCCAATAGAGTTTTCGAGCGAATTCGCTAAGTTTTTTTATTAAACTTTTTCACACGTAAATTGCTCGTGGATATTCTTCTCATCGTAAATTAACAATACTGTCGATGAGAATAATAACGTGTTACGAATTACCAATACAGCAGCGAAGTGGTCAAACGGTTTAAGTCGATTTCGGTTATTGGCCAGTTTTCAATGAATATTTCGAAATCTAAGGAAGATAGCAAAATTTTTCTCATAATCTTTTTAGCAGCACTCGATTCACTCTACAAAAAAGGTTATTATGAAAATTTCGCTATCTCCCTTGAATTCGGAAATATTTTTGGAAAATTCGACTACACGGAGAGAAATATTCAAGAAAAATTACGGAACATTTCACGTAATCCGCAAGCGAGAATCGTTTTCAGTGAATTTCTATAGGAATATAAGAGAATAAATCTGAAACGTTCAGTAAATTTTCGGGTCTGTCACCGAAAAAATACGAAAAAGTCACGTAATTTTTCTGGAAGTTGTAAAATCTAACAGAAACTTCAAGACTTATTATGCCTCAGAACATGAAAATTCTTGGATGTTTAAGAATTTTTACGAAAAGTTCCGGAAAAATTACGGAACGTGTTGTTAAAATCTCCCCCTCACGGTGACTCATGGCTAGCCGTGAGGCGTCGGACGGATGAGTAATTTTTACGGAACAGATCGTAGAATTTACGTGACGATTGATACTTTTTATTGAATTTTACTTCGCTCCCAGATTACGTTTCGAATCGTAATTTTTACGTCTTTTTTCTGGTAATTTTTATTGAATATTTCTCTCCGTGTAAAGACTAAATTGAGTTAAACCATTTGACCACTTCGCTGCTGAATAATTTCTACCAATCCAGTAATGACCATGAAATACTCACGATATCTTCGATCCTCGTGCATCCATTTTTCGCCATACACACAAGAGCAACAACAACTCCACCCCCAAACATGAGTACCATGAATATGGCCAATCTCCAGCCATGATCCCTCTGTGGTATGAGTCTCTTGGCCGACGGTAATCCGGCGACCTCAGCGCTTGAGACACCGAGCCGCGTCGCTTTACACAGCGTCGCTCTCAGCCGTCTCGTTGCCTTTTCACACGCCATTTTAGTCGAGTTACTTCTCGCCATCGACTTCGCTCTAACATGAACGTGATCCATTTTCATAAAATTCCCAGTAGTTTTTTTTCAACACTTGTTATTCCACTCCCAGTCCTACGAGCCACTCACCATAGTTTCCGTAAAAACAGCATTTGCAATTTTTCCGGAATCAATCTGCATTCCCAATCTCAAAGAAAACTGTCCCCTCCCTCTCTGAAATAACAGGCTCCCAGAGTCTCGTCTATTGATACAACAAAAACCCTCTCTCGACTGAATATTCTATTTGAAATATTTCGTACACGCTGGATCAAGCATCACAAGTATAATCCGATAGAGACAGCATGTCAAGCAATGCACAAAGAGCTTCACCTCTCTATCAAGATTTTTATGATTTGAATTCAACCCGATGGCTCTCTCGAACTCGGGAGAACTCTTTTTACATTTTTCCTGGCATTTTTCAGAGGATTCCCTCGGGGCGCTCTGCAGCAAGTGGACGCTCCGCCCGGCTCCTGTGCCCTCGTTATACCTTCACGTCCCCTCGGCTCAAGAACCCCACGATTTCAGCTGGAGGCTTTGAAAACGACTCCTTCATGTCTTCAAGATCATGATTACCTTTTTTTTCTCCTCTGAAACTATCTTCTCGTTTCAGCTGACATCTCGCGGGGGCCGAGGCTCTCCTTTTTATTGGGTATTGGCAGCACGCGCCAACGCACTGGGAGGTATATCACCAGCCGAGGATCGGGATAGCTTTCTCAGTTTTATTTACGAGCTCTCGAGCGTTGCCAGTGAATCGCGTCGGTGTCCAGTAATTTTTTTTTTTTGCGCTCCGAGGCCCGGTGGCGCAGGTCGCGTGTGTAGCTCGATGAAAAAAATGGGAATGGGGTGGCTTCAGTTAATCGTACACTCGACTCGCACGATCGCCGTTCACCCGCACTTTACCCGCACATGCCTGACAGTTCACGATTTTGTTTTTTTCGGTCCACGGTCATTCGCCAGAGTCTGTGGAGGGACTTTTATTTTATTGTATTTTTGTCTTTTTATTCTCTCACAGCGCCAACTGTCGGTTGCCAAGCTGTGCTTGGGTTTAAAGATATATATGGGGGAAAATCCGTGAGGGGTTTTATGAGGTGGACACACCCACCGTTGCTCGATTCTTGGTGGTCGATCGGTGTCCCATTGAGGCACTCTGTTAAATCTGGACCATCGAGTTTTCAAGTTTTAGGGGCGGGGGGCTGGGGGATGCTGGGGGATTAATCGAGGGGACGAGTGTATGAAATAATAGACGGTGGGAGGCGAACTGGGATGTAATGCATTGCTTTTTGCACGGTGAAGTTTATAATCTGGAACAGAAAATGGTGAACGATGGATTAATTCCGGGGCCTTTATTTTATGAGAGGTTGTAAAAGGGTACCTGGTGGGATTATGATGAATACATGTGGGGGAATTGTTCGGGAATTTATGAGGGGAGGTTTGAGGGATGGGTTCGGTTGGATTTTTAATTTTGGGGGTGAGTTGGGAGTTTTGGGAAATTGAGATTTTGGGGGGGGGGGGAGTTTTTGGGGCACTGCATGCGGAGAGAAATTCGGGAGGGAAATTCTAGTGCTGACACGGGAAAGGGGACGCGAAGTGGTACAGTTTCACGGAAATCCCAGGAAATTTCATCAGAAATGCAGAGAAATTTGAGCCTAACGGCACTAGAATTTTTAGTAACGAATTTCTCTCGCGTAGTTCGACTGAGATTTCAATGAATTTCGTCAGTGAATATTCGAAATTTTATGGAAAAATCGAGCGGAATTGTAAATTTCAGTTCAATTATTCTATGAAAATTAATGGAAATAATGAAAATACGAGTGAGAATATTCTAGAATTTTTAATTTACTGAATATTCATGTTTTGATTGATCACTCAAGTGACTTGGGTAATTCTCATATTTCTGCTCCTCAAAAATTTGATATTTCTTTGCATTTTTAGTGGAATTTGAAATTTTACGATTTTGTCCCCCTGAATCGAATTGAATGTCGCTCACCAAAAAAAAATAGTCAATTAAAAAAATATCGAGTTGAATCAGATAAATGGGTTCATCGAAACATATTTGAGTAATGGATTTATTTAACTTTTGAATGGTGGAAATTGTTATTCAACTTGGGGTTAAATTAAAAATTCTAGGATTGAGTTTTTTGCGGTAGTCTGTCGTTCCACTGAAATTTCAAGAAATTTCGTCGTTGAATATTCGAAATTTCATGTCAAAATCAATGGCGACTGTCAATTTTAGGTCAATTATTCCATAAAAATTAAACGGAATCATAAAAATTCAAGTAAACTGTTCTTAAATTTTTAATGAATTCAAAATTCAGAGTAATTGATACAGAATATCCATTTGTCGCTCACAAATCGCTTACATATTTGCTTCTAATAGAGAATTTGTCTAAAATTAATGAATTTATTATTCATTTCCATCAAAACATTTTCATTGCAATGAATATCCGAATTATTATCATTCGTATATACAATCATTTTCGCACCAAATATTGTTGCAATGGAAAAAAAATCAACGAAGAGATTTATTCGATTTAATGGCGTCATTTCTCTGGCTATAGCACTCTTCATGCAAAAAGAACTCCTTTGTAACTTAAAGTATGCCACTGACAATTGCAATATTTTAGCAACTACTCTCGGAAATGACGTCATCGTTTCATCTGAAACACTGAAAGTAGTTATCAAATTGAGAAACAGCGGTCGTAACCGCAAGGCAAAATTCCCCCAGAACTTTCTGATCAATTAATGTAATTAAGCCATCACGAGTAAATATAGTGCACCAGGAAATGAGTTCGGTTTGCGTAAAAAACCACATGAAAATGAAACAATGGCCGGGATCCTTCATTAACTCTGAACAGTTCGCTTCATCCATCGCGCTTTAACTTCAGAGTGGAAAATAAACACTCCATTACTTTTCCGTATCAAATATCCCGAATGGTTTAATTCAATTTTTTTTAATTCACGCACTGGAGGGGGGAACTTGCATGGAGCTCAGTTTTCTCTATTTCCTTATTTACCATTATTCATAACCCATAAATAGCTAAGCGAAAAGAATTACGGAGAAATATTTCCTAGATTAGTTGGAATAATTAATTGAAAAAGTGTTTTGGCCAAATTGACGGAATTTCGGGAAGAAAAAATTGAAAATAAAATGGATTCAGGACGAAAACCAACTTGCATGACAGTTCAACACACTTGTTTTGATTATAAGAGTTACTGCAAAAAAAGATGAGAAAACTAAAACGTGACATAATTTAGAAAATCCCAGTTTGTCAATTTTTTTTTTACATTTGGTATTATGAGCACCTAGGGATTGAAAAATAAAATTACCCGGAATCTTCTTATAGATGGTAGAAAATAGAAAATTTAGAGCCGTCATAAATGAAAATCGGCTGAATAGAGCCCGAGTGATTGAGAAAAAACGAATAAATAAAGAAAAAAAACAAAGAAAAAGATTTTATACTCGAGTGAGGGATGGGTGTTTCAATTCGAGAATGATTATTTCGTATCAGTCCGGGTTGTACCAAGCGCTCTCAAGTGTAATATAAGGGTCAGACACTAAGTGTGAGAATATAAGGGTCCAAAAGTGGAGGTTAAAAAATGAGGGTCAGAATGTTAGGATTAAAAAAAGAGGGTCAGAATATGAAAGTAAATAAAAAAGTGGGTGTCAGGCACTGAGAGTCATATAAGGGCTAAAAGCGGTGATCAAACATAATATAAGACTTATATTTAGACCCTCATTGCCTGACACCCACTTTTTTTACTTTTATATTCTGACCCTAATGTTTTGGCCCTAATATTCCGGCCCTCATTTTTTAACCTCCACTTTTTGACCCTTATATTCTGACACTTAGTGCCTGACCCTTATATTACACTTAAGAGGGCTTGCTACAACCCGGCCTGATACAAAAGAATCATCTTCGAATTGAAATACCCATCCCCCAATTGAGTGTAAAATATACTTAAAATATACTTACGATACAACAATCTAAACGAAAAGGGACTTTTCCACGCAAGTTCTCGATAGAATGTGCGTTCCGATGATTCATACTCCGACTAATTGCTCAACGCAAGGAACGACCGAATCCTCAGAATTTCTCTCCAAGACAAAAAGCAGAGGTGGGATGCGATCGAGCCCTGAAAGTCCTTGAGTTTTATCTTTCACTGTAACGCATCACGTGTTATCTTCTATTATGAACGTCCCCACGGACCTTCGCCGGGGACTATCGGCTCTGTGGCCCCTCTCACACTCCACTTCCCTTTGTACTACATCTCCCTAATGCAATCCCATATGGCTCGCCATTACGTCCAGTCATACATCATACAAAAAATTAACAACGTGCACCATCAATTCATTAAAGGTGTCCAGAAATTTTCACGGTGAATTTTTTTTCCCCCATTAATCTTCCTAGTTACACGTAAAAAAGTGTTGCCAGTCAAATTACAGGGGAGGAATAATGGTGAAGGCTGAGCGAGTTTCTGGGAGCGAGCGTCTGGGAAAGGCAAAGTCACGAGGTGCAGTGACAAAAAGAAATTTTTTCATCTCAAGTATGAAATATTTACAGTTTTTTTCTCTCCTTTGAGGACGATTTTTCCGGTTGGGGAAGTAAAGAGATGGGATAGAAGTATTTGCATCTGTATCTCCGGGAAGTATGTGGAATGTGCATTCATTCTGGAGAGACTTGTCTCGGGAATCAGACAAAATATGAATAAATCCGCTTTCTCTCGTTCTTGAATTGATGATATTTCCGGTTCTAAAATTAATCTACTCGTGTTATATGTAAATTTTGAAAAATTTCTTAAATTTATAATTCAATCTCAATGTAATCCATAGCTGCATTAGAAAAAGTTTTTTAATTTAAAAAAAGTTTTGAATAAATCAAAATAGTTACTTTAAAAATAAAGTTGAAAATTTTCATCTGAATTTTCCGTGTTCAATCCCGGAAAATTTCATCATGTTTAATTTCCACTGAAATTTCAAGAAGTCTTGTTGCCGAACAATAAAATATTCGATTGATTTTCTGTGCGACTGATCAGAAAATCGATAAAAGACTTGATTTTTCAGTTCAATTATTCCGTGATAATTCTGAAAAATCAGGAAAATTCAGAAAAAAATTGAAAATTCATGTCTTTTTACTGAAATTTCCGCGTCACTCCTCTTGAAAAGTCATGAATTTCCTTGAATTTGATATAAAACTTGAAATTCCATAGCCATTTCTCCCCTAAATCGGATTCAACGTCACTCTCATGAGAATAACTACCATATTTTCCATGAACTTTCAACAAATTTCAGAAAGTGTATGTTGTTAAAATCTAACAACTACCTGTCGAAAAAATTATTTAACAAGATTCAATTTTTTATTTTTTATTTCAATTAATCTTTTTATAAATTTATATTGAACTGATGTACAATCAATGCTGAATTTAATCCCTTTCAAATGTTCTCAGTTTACGAATTCAAATGTTCCTTATTTAATAACTCGCCTGTTCTTATTTTCCGGACATATTTCTCACTTGAGATTGAGTAACCTTTCAATGAAATTGAGTAATAAGTTTCCTATTCTGAGAATAATGCACGCTAAAATTATGAGTTTCTCAGAATCGGTAATTCTATTCCAAGAACTATAGAATAATCAAATAACTAAAGCTAAAGCTAAAATAACTAAAGCTAATCTATATATATATATCTATCTATACCCAGTGATATACGTTCAATACGGCAGAAATTATGGATTGAGTGGATTGTTTTTAGAGCAGGAAATTGCATCAATTCGAGAACGAAAATGTTGTTAATGTGGGAATCCTGATATCACACGCAGAAGAATGGTTTATTTAAATTAAATAAACTATACTTGACTGAAATAAATCGTTTATTTGATTCTAATAGAGGATTTATTCGATTTAAATGAAGTTTATTTAATTCAAATGAATTAATAAATTATTAAATTGAATTATTATTATATTAATTGAATCACATTATTATATGATTCAATTAATATTGAATCAATCTTCAATGAATTGAGCTTTCATATGTTCTCAGTTTAGCAAAGCGAATGTTCATAATTTTTATCCAAATTTTCCCTCCCTGCATAGCTCAGAGACAATAAGCACGAGAGTCTTAAAAATCAAGTCAATCAAGATTGAACTTTTAATTCCTTTCTAACGACAATGTTCACACGTCGTTGTAGGGGAGGATGGGGCAAAACGGTCCCCCTTCAATCGTCAATATTTTCCGATTCAATAATCCGATTGGGATGAGTTAGAGCTCGTTTTGAAGAATGAAAAATTATCTTCAAAATGAAGTTGAAACTGGGAATTTTCACAATGTCATTCACAAGTTATTGACAATTGAAGGGGGGCCGTTTTGCCCCACCCTCCCCTATTTTGAAGCAGAAATAGTTGTTCCCAAATGAACTCGAGTGCCGTTAATTTGAGAATAATCCCCTCCACTCCTGGAGTCATCATATGAATAACCTGGTAACATACGAAGATATGATTCCATCTTCATTATTCACAGTGTCCCAAAGTTTCCGCTCAAAGTAGGAAACTTGCAAGTGGAAGTTGAGTTCATGCTGTACAGAATCTCGTGTAACTCACCATGGATACTTGTATATTTCAAGAGACGTATATACACCGTAGAAAGCAGTGCATGCCTTATCGGATTGGACGCGGTGGTGTCTCCAAAAGTTTGTTTCCGCACGTAATGCCACGGAAAAGGTGGGCATAACCCCCCGGTGGTATACTGTAGGACATATCCCACCAAAGATAGAGGGAAACCATTCTGCGACCTTTCACACTCACCTAACCCATGAATAAATATAACCCAGTGAATGGGTACAAGGGGGTTTCAGACTGAAAAGCAGACCGTTGAAAGTCGTTGGACCAGTGATTTACGACAACTGATATGCTGATTTATTGACACCAGACGCGTCAATGTACACTGTAGTTACCCTCATTCCTGCAAATAATGGAAAAATGGGGAAAAAGCGCAATCCAGCGGAGGAATCACTTCGAGTTTATGATTTTGGAAAGTGAATGTTGAATGTTGCATTGTACAATGTTAAAAAAATTTGGCTGAATTTTCCGGAAAAAAATGTGATTCTGATTTAAGGAGAAAAAGTTAATGGAATTTCAAGTTTCTCTGAAAATGCAAGTAAAGTCCCATTTTTTTGGCAGTAGGAAGACGAAAATTACACAATTTACATGAATTTTCAAGTGAAAATGGATATTGACTGCAAGATTCCCTTGAATTTTCAGGGAATTCCTTTAAAATTCTTGGAGTTCCACGAATTTTTGGAGGAATGCCCTGAGAATTCAGAGGAATCTGGAATTTAAGGAGAGATTTCACCGAATTTTTCTGATTTTTTATGAATTTTCCCGGAATAATTGAACTAAAATTAAAAGGTGATATAGGGTATTACGAAGGTGATATAGGGCTATATGAAGATCATATAGGGGGAAACATAGGTTATGTAGGGCATATGAAAGTCATCTACGGTCATACGTAAGTCATATAGGATTATATAAAGGTCATGGAGGGCATAGGAAGATCATATAGAGCCACCAGAAGATCATATAACGCCATATAAAGGTTATATAGAGCATGTGAAGGTCATATAGAGCCGTATAAAGGTCATGTGGGCATGTGAAGACGCCATTGGTCAACAGGAAGATCATATAGGGCATATGAAGGTCACATACGACCGCATTGAAGATCATATAAGAATTATATAGAGTATATGAAGGTCATATAGGACATGTGAAGGTCACATACGACCACATGAAGATCATATAAAGTCATATAAGAATTATATAGAGCATATGAAGGTCATATAGGACATGTGAAGGTCACATACGACGACATGAAGATCATATAAGGTCATATAAGAATTATATAGAGTATATGAAGGTCATATAGGACATGTGAAGGTCACATACGACCACATGAAGATCATATAAAGTCATATAAGAATTATATAGAGCATATGAAGGTCATATAGGACATGTGAAGGTCACATACGACGACATGAAGATCATATAAGGTCATATAAGAATTATATAGAGTATATGAAGGTCATATAGGACATGTGAAGGTCACATACGACCACATGAAGATCATATAAAGTCATATAAGAATTATATAGAGCATATGAAGGTCATATAGGACATGTGAAGGTCACATACGACGACATGAAGATCATATAAGGTCATATAAGAATTATATAGAGTATATGAAGGTCATATAGGACATGTGAAGGTCACATACGACCACATGAAGATCATATAAAGTCATATAAGAATTATATAGAGCATATGAAGGTCATATAGGACATGTGAAGGTCACATACGACGACATGAAGATCATATAAGGTCATATAAGAATTATATAGAGTATATGAAGGTCATATAGGACATGTGAAGGTCACATACGACCACATGAAGATCATATAAAGTCATATAAGAATTATATAGAGCATATGAAGGTCATATAGGACATGTGAAGGTCACATACGACGACATGAAGATCATATAAGGTCATATAAGAATTATATAGAGTATATGAAGGTCATATAGGGCCATGTAAAGGTCATATAGAGCCGGATAAAAATCATGTAAAGCATATGAAGGTCACATAGAGTCACATGAAGGTCATAACGGCATGAGAAGGCACCATAAGTCCACAGGAAGATCATATACACTGATAGAAAAAATCTCTGACACGTAGAGTACAAGTTCTTGGCTCAAGAAACTACATCATTCGCGCCGTTTTAACTGAATGAATTCTTCATGACTTTGGTTCAAAGAAATAGGGGAACTTGGCATTAAGTATTAAATATTGGACGGAAAGAGCAGGAAGTTTCGAGTGCATCATAATGCTTTCCATATTAGATCAGACCCGCTGGCAAGAATCTCTTGGCGGAAAGTAATCTTGCTTACATTTAATATCAATCTGATGAAGTTTCTATTCTCTTGTGTGAAGAATTCGTACTTTTCGCTATAGATAATTCTGTTTTTCATGATTTTCGACAGAGGTGATAGGGTTTCCAATCAAGTAAATCGGTCCTGAGGGCACACATCTTCCTCTCAGAATATACTTCAATTAGGTAAAACTAAGAATCTCTTGTATCAAGAGATTCATGGTCAAAACCCCATTCTCTTGTCTCAAGAAACCACTTCTGTCGTGTCAGAGATTTCTTCTATCAGTGTAACGCCACATGAAGGTCACAGAAAGCTATATGGAGCTCATACAGACTGTAACCCTTCACACAAAAGTCAAATACGGTGAAATTGTATTTTGTCCGTTACATCTGATGGCCCTCAAATGAAAATCAATCGTTAAAACAGCATTTCCTGCAGCCCTGGCAGCAAAACCCATCCCCCAGCGTTTACCACACTTTATCCTTTCAAACAGCAGTAAGCAATGGTGAAAATAATAAAACCCCCCGTTGCACCCAGTGGAAACCAACTTGGGTCAGAAACTTCTGCAACAATGAGGCAACATTATCCTCAACTTTATTGAATTGAACAGACTCTATACTGTTAACCGTGTTGTATCTTATCTCAAATTCCAAATCTCAACTTCACAGCTTATACGTGACTTACCCACCGTCGCGAGACGAAAGTTTGTCCTCCAGATATACGATATCTCTTTGTAGATATAAAAATCCTCCAGCATCTACCGAATGTGAAAGGTTATCATCGAGTGCTGATCCTATCGCTCATTGTCCATTGGATTTCGAGAGAACTCTAGAAGCTCGAGTACTTTTTCTTCAACGATCTCACGATAAAAAAATAGGGAGAAATTCGGAGGTAAAATCTCTTTATAATCACGATAATCAGAAGACCCATTTTGCCCCCGAAAGAGAAAATGATTCAATCAAACGAAAAGTCGAATTGAGTTTATGAATTCATGTTTTAGATCCGAATAAAGATAATTGGATAACAATGAATTGATTTTTTAACAATAATTCCATTGTTGATTAATAAAGTATTGTTTTAGATTAAGGAAACGTCTGTTTATAATTGAAAAATGATTCATTCGAGGTGAATAAAAATAGAGATAAAAACATTTGTGTTTGAATGAGAGTTTTATTGCAGGCACTTTGAATAAACCGATTTATTTGATTCGAACAGAGTTTTATTCATTCGAATACATCATTTCTGTGGGTGTAATGGCTCGCAATTTTGGACCTTCAAAGTTTAAATAATAACATGAGGGCGGAATTTCCGGTAACCCAGAGTCAAAAGCGGTTGAATTGAAGCTCTAATGTACAAATTCGCGTGTTCAAAAGGTTTTTGAAGGAAGAAAAAAGTCACTGTTGTAATAGTGCATTAGAGCGCAAGGGCGCAAATTTCGTTTTCGATGAATGTGAAGTTTATAGGCCGGGCCGAAGGTGGAGTCTGTACTCACATTCGTTGAGAACGAGGTTTATGCCCGAATGGTCTATAATATTTTACATCCGCGCAGCAGTCGAGGGCATGGAGTGATGTAAAAGAATGGAAATTCATGGATACATTGTTGGAAATTGTTGGCAGAATGGTGAGGTACATTTTTTGGACATTTTTGTCACACTTTAGTGTTGAAAGACGATTGTTCGTGAATCAATTACTTGAATTTTCAATTGAAACATGAACATTTAGCAATAAACTACGCAGAATTTTCTAATTATTCCTAACTACAAATATATTCACTGTTGAATATATTCCTGTTCACTGCTGAATTTTCCTGTTGCTATTCATATTCATGGAATAATTCAAGTGAAAGACGACACTGAATTTAATTTAGTGGGAAAAAATCAATTGAATTTTAAATTTCACAGAAAACTCAATGGAATTTCACATCCTTGAGTGGCAGACAGACGAAGATTCCGCAATCAATGATTTGAATTCTTAATTATGACGTGAATATTCAGCAGCAAATTAAACGGAAATTTCAAATAAATCTTTATTTCGAGGATATTCACCTGAATTTTCCCGGTTCTATTAATTTTCATTGAATAATGGAACTGAAATTTATAGTTTTTATTGATTTGTCCATTCAATTTTGAAGCTTCAATGGCTTCACGAAAGGATTTCAACCGAGAAAAAATACCCTGCTATAAAAATATAAAATTTCGGAAGTCGTTTAGTAGTCATTTCCAAACAGGTGACATTGAATTTGATTTAGCGGCAAAAACTCCATGAAATTTGAAATTCCACAGAAAGTTCAATGGAATTTTATATTTTGGAGTGGTAGGGAGACGGGAATTCTTCAATAAGTGACTTAAATTCTCAATTAAATATTAAACACGAATATGCAGTACCAAATTACACTGAAGTGTCAAATAATTCCCAACTTAACCCAATATATTACCTCTGAAAGTTCCTATTTCTATTAATTTTCATGGAATGAGAATTTCTTGAAAGCTCTCGTCCTTCAGTCGTTTTCGATTTTATGACCAACTCAAAGGGATAACAGATTTTTGTATCAAATAACTATTTATTCAGTTCAAATAGAAAATTGATTTGGATCAAACAAAGGTTTATCAATAGCAAAAAAACATTTATTCAATATAAACAAAACTTTGAATAAAATTGTTCATTTAATTTGGAAAAAACTTTATTTGGCACTATTTAAACTATTTAAACCATTTAAATAAACTTATTTATATGAATGCCAGATTTTTTTCCCAGATCGAAGGCCCGCTTTTTAAACCGATTGCTCTTTGAGGCGACCGAGCGTGATCCTCTCCGGGCCGACGGCCACACTGTCCCCGTGATCGGTAACTCATCCCTCACCCACCCCCACCCCCTTTTTCGACTGCAACCCTGTCCTCCCAGGCAGTCCAGTGGAGAGATCCTCTTTTCCCTGAACGCGTCTCACTCCAAACGTCGGCATACGAATTCCGTTTCTCTATCACACTCGACTGAGCGCGATAAATCTACTCCAGAGCTCTCGCGATTCATTCGTCCTCCCCACCCGTCTATTTCCAACCCAAAACCACCCCATTCAGAATATAACAGTCTCTCTCACTCTCACCTTCCCTGAATTCACTCGTATTGCATATATATTTGTCCTCCATCCAGTGCACTGAGTAAACTACAAATCTGAACGGACAGTTACATTATTCCACAAAATATAGGGAAATGTCGGGGAGTCTCTGTGTACGAAGGGTTCATGGTATAACGTACTACATTTTATATTTCACGCTTTAACGAGTCGAGACGCTAGTCTTTGCATTATCAAAATGGGTTGCTGAGTATTTTATTTTATTCGCATTTTTATATGTATGGAATCGGCGGAGATGTGCACTGAGAAAGCAATTTTTTTTTGCCAAATAAATGCATTTACTTGAGGGAAGTATTTATTTTTTCAATATCGTATCTCTCTAGGCGAGTTATTCCTAGGCAATCCCCATTGGGCTTTAATTATGACAATTATATTGCTCTAGAAGATGATCATGTTCAACATCAAAAAATTGAAAGTAAATAATTTATCCACTCCAAATGAAGAATTATTACATGGCGATAACTACTTTCTCTTTGCCTTCTTAACAATTAATTCATTTGGACGAAGAAAATATTCGTTCAAATTGAAAAAAGTATTTACTTTATGTGAACAAAGACACAACTGAAAAATTAAATTCAAGTCTGAATAAAATCTTGATTACGATCTATTTGAATAAACCATCCAGTGCTGTATTCAGTGCACTGAGTGAACTATAAATCTAAACGGCCGGTTGCATTATTCCATAAAATATAAAGAAATGTCGGGGACCCTCTGTGTACGAAGGATTCATGGTATAACGTAATACGTTTTATATTTCGCATTTTAACGAGTCCAGACGCTGGTCGTTGTATTATCAAAATGAGTTCATGAGTATTTCATTCTCTTCATATATATATATATTTTTTTTTTGAAAATATATTATGTCTGACCTAGCGCAACTTATACTACTTGAAGTAGGAATTATGATCATAACTTCAGTTATCATTTTATTCCAAAATTAAAATTTCCTATTGAATAAATGGAAAATGATCCTTTTGACTCGAATAAATATCTTTCTTTGACATTCCTCTATTTATTTAAACAATATTTTTGTTGCAAGTTGATGAACTCATGAATTTTTTTCAATGATAAAGCTTTAGTTAGATTAAATAAATTATTTACCCATTGCGGAGAAAGAATTATTACACGTTGGTAAATCCATTCTCTCTGCCTTCTCAACAATTATTTCATTTTTAACGAATAAAGTTTCTTAAGTAATAAATCCATTTGAACAAATTTAAGCATTTGTGTAACAGGAAAACCAATTTATTTCATGTGAATGAACGTACACCACTGATTCTTGCATTATCAAAATGGGTTCATCGGTTCATGATTTATTTATGAGTAATATATTGTGCCTGGCCTATTCTGGGTTGTACTACTTGACATAGAAATTACAATCATGACTTCAATTATGACTTCATTTGAAAATTAAAATTTTCTATTAAACCCATGAAAAATGATCCTATCAACTCAAATAAAACTCCTTTTTTCAAATTCTTCTATTTATTTAAACAATATTTATATTGAAAGTTAATAAAATCATGCATTCATTCCAATAAAAATGTTTTAATTAGATCAAATAAATTATTTACCAATTCCCAAAAAAGGATTATTACATGTTGATAGAATCGATCGCTCCGCCTTCTAAAAAATTATTTTATTTCAAACTAGTTAAGTTTCTTAACTAATAAATTTATGTAAAACAAGGAAACATTTTTTTATATTTAAAAAACTACTCATGTGATGTGAATAAAGTCACAAATAAAAATTAAGTTCCAGTTTGACTAAAACCTTCATTAAAATGTATTTACATAAACCCGTTAATTTGATTTAAATAAACAATTTCTCTCGACGCAGAGGTAAGCGTTGAGAAACCTGAAATATTTGGCATCAAATTGTAAGAATACCACCTCTTCTATTCCGAAATCCTTTTAAAAGTCATTTTCTGAAATTAAAAATTCTCTTTGATTTGTAAAAAAAAATAGCGCATGTCTGATCAAAACGCGGTTTTACTACTAACTTACTATTTCAACTTTCTATCACAGGCAAAAGAATAATCTTCAATCAAGAATAATACTCTCATTCCGCAATAAAATTGAACTTTGCAAGTGACAGCTCTATAAAAATCCCAATTGAAAGTTTTTCCATGTTCGTCTCATCAAGTTCTCAACGAGAAAGAAAATCCTCGTAAATCAAACTATAATAATTCCCAACTCTACAGATAGCTATCTGACTTACTCATCTTTCACACAACTCCAAAGCTCCAAAACTCCCTCCGAAATGATTTCCCCAACAATTACTCTGTACATTAACCATTAATCTCAATTATAAGTCTCTTTAACCAGTTTCTGACAGTTTGGAAAATTACCATTACACTCGAGTTTCCAAAGTAATACCGGCGTTCATTGGCTTAGTGATAATTCTCAAGCAGTTATGTCAACGAAAATTCTCTACGAACTCCATTGGCCTCATATTATTTCGTTGAACGTGTGACCGGAATTGGCACTGCCACCTGGCAATATCGGTTAGTGTCCACTATTCTCTCTTCCTCTACTCCTCCGTCCCCTCGCCTCCAAATTGAATGAATGAATGAAAGAAAAATTTTCAAACTAGATGAATGAATATATTTATTTATTTATTTTTATTTACGTGCGTTTTTCTTTACTTGTTCGCTAATGCCTAGATGAAATTGAATTGTTTTTTTTTTCAAATGAAGGTATTGTTGAGCCCTATAAATCTATTAATTAGATTTCAATTCAACGATTATTTTTTTTAATTTTCGATTTTTATCGAAAATCGGTTGTCCCACAATAACTAAAGAAATGTTCTGAATTGATTGAATGATAGTTGAAAAAAATTGTTTAGATGTCCTTTTGACTGAGTTTGAAGATGAAGGCGATAGCAATAATCGTTATTTTGATTTATTTGAAAATTTGCAAAAATTTTGTAAATCTGAATTCTGGGGATGTCTTTGAATATCACGCTTCAAATGTATTCAATCATTGCTTAAAATGTTTCTTTTAATGCCATTAAGTCGAAGTTCAAAGATCATTACGATAGCTATATGGGTTGATTTAATTTTCATGATGATTGTTGAAAATTTCGAATTTGTCATGAATTTCCCTGAGAGTGAGCTTTCTGATTAGTAAAAAAAAACTATACAACAATGTGAAGCACTGTGTCCAGATTACAAAAATAGTTCGTCGTTAAAAATTGAAAGTTTGATGGAAAAATAGTTCACAGTAAAAATTATAATAACAAAAACATGACTAGAATGAATGAATAAATAATGCAATATGACGAAATTGAATTTAACTACAACAGAATAAACTAACTAAATGTAAATGTAGATGTAAATGTAATGAAAATATACAAGTTATCTATTTAGGTTTCCTCTTATGGGATTCCGTGTACCCCAGGAGATGAATAAATTGCTACCTGTCTATCCCCTTCGCACTCCACCGCCCCCGACACAGTTGCATCGCAGATACGTGTCACATATTTTTTTGTTATCACCCTCTCAATATTGATAATAATACTCAGTATGAATGGAAATAAATGACTGAACACTAACAAAAACATGAAATGGATAAAAAAAAAAACTAAAAATTTAAAAAAATAAACAATCAAATGAATAATGAAATATAAATGGATTCTTCTTCATTGAAATTGAATCAACTACTTGAACGTGATAGAATATACAAGTTATCTATTTATGTTTTCCCTTAGGGCGTCATTTGTACCCCAGGGGATGAATAAATTGCTGTCTATCCCCTCGTAGTCCATCGCTCTTGACGCAATTGCATGACATCCAGAAATGTGTCCGGTATTTTTGTATTGTTTCTTCAATGATCATAATAACAAGTGAAAATAAAAATCAGTAAATGGTTAAATAAACAATAACAGAACATGGAATCGATTAATTCCAGTTTGAAGCAGACACCCAAATAAATGAATGATTTAATAAGTGAATAAATAATAATACAGGAATTAATTAAATTCCAATGAAGTAGAATTGAGTGATTAAATGTAATAATAATGCGTCACATAAGGTTTTTCCTTTTTCCTCAGGGTTTTTTTTTTCATTTCAGAGAGTGAATAAATTGCTTTCTGCCCATCTAACTACTCACACTAATTTATTTATATATTTTATGTTGTCTCTCTCCTTAATGATAGTAAATAGCAGAAACGAGAATGAATAAATAGAAAAATTAACATTAAAAAACAATATAAAATCATCAAATTGGAAGATTTACAAACGAATGAATAAATTCACAAGTAAATGAATAATAAAAATATGAAACAATTAAATTTCAATTAGATTTGAAGAAAAGAGAATTGAATGATCAAGTGTAGTAATAATGCCTAAGTTAGAATTTTTTATTTTCGGATGATGAATAAATTACTTTCTACCCATCAATTCCCTCGCACCAATTAATTGAGTGATTAAATGTAATAATAATGCGCCAGTTGAGGTTTTTTGTTTTTCCTCAGGGGTTCTTTTTCATTTGAGAGAGTGAATAAATTGCTTTCTGCCCATCTAACTACTCACACTAATTTATTTATATATTTTATGTTGTCTCTCTCCTTAATGATAGTAAATAGCAGAAACGAGAATGAATAAATAGAAAAATTAACATTAAAAAACAATATAAAATCATCAAATTGGAAGACTTCCAAACGAATGAATAAATTCACAAGTAAATGAATAATAAAAATATGAAACAATTAAATTTCAATTAGATTTGAAGAGAAGAGAATTGAATGATCAAGTGTAGTAATAATGCCTAAGTTAGAATTTTTTATTTTCGGATGATGAATAAATTACTTTCTACCCATCAATTCCCTCGCACCAATTAATTGAGTGATTAAATGTAATAATAATGCGTGAGTTGAGGTTTTTTGTTTTTCCTCAGGGTTTTTTTTTTCATTTCAGAGAGTGAATAAATTCCTTTCTGCCCATCTAACTACTCACACTAATTTATTTATATATTTTATGTTGTCTCTCTCCTTAATGATAGTAAATAGCAGAAACGAGAATGAATAAATAGAAAAATTAACATTAAAAAACAATATAAAATCATCAAATTGGAAGACTTCCAAACGAATGAATAAATTCACAAGTAAATGAATAATCAAAATATGAAACAATTAAACTCCAATTAGATTTGAATAAATGAGAATTGAATGATCAAGTGTAATAATAATGCATAAGTTTGAATTTTTTATTTTCGGATAAAAAATAAATGACTTTCTTCCCATCAATTCCCTCGTACCAATTATAAATATTTTTTACTCACACATTTTGCATTATCCCTCCCAATAATGATAACCACATGTAAAAAGAAAAATGAATAAATAGAAAAATAAAAAATAAAAAACGTAAAATAAAAAAAATTGGATGACATCCGAATGAGAGAATGAATGCCCAAATAAATGAATAATAAAAATTTGTAATAATAATGTCTGAATTACGATTTTTTTTTCTCCCACAAAATCTTCTGCGTCTCAGCGAATGAATAAATTTTCTACCCATCTATTCCCCCGCGCCCATTTATAGATATTTTCCCTCCCACATTTTTTGTTATCACTCTCTCATCGACCACTTAACCGATACCCAGAGCCGCCATTGTTTGTTCTCGATCGCCGGTTGGCGCCAGAGCCTGGCAATTATTGAATAAAAATTAATACCATGCCGATAGTTTGAGCGGTGTATATGGTGATACAGATACGCGCTCATCGCTCCCTTTGACGCTATCGCGCTGGTCAGTTATCGGGTTCAGCTCCTAGTTTTTATTTAATCTTCCGCGTATCAATATTTTTTGTCCCCATTTTTTAGCGCTAGGGATTATAATCCCCGCTGACCTTTTCCGAGCCCTCGGATTTTCCACATGTCCTATTTGCATGGATTTTACATGACTTAGGTTAAGCCCGTGGACTTGTTTTTCATGTAAATATGGGGGCCAAACGTGAATATATATGAGAATCACGAAGAGAAACTTTGATTACGTGTAGACTGGACGAACTGGGAAAACATCCGAAGGTATAAGCTGATACATTTTTCTAATTATGAAAAAATATTGCCGAGGAAAGGAATATGCATGGGATTTTAGGTGGGTGTGAGGATTTAAAATTTAGTGCTGACAAACACGGAAACAAAATGAGAAGAATATATATATTTTTTTTGGTGCATGAATAACGTCACTGTTTAACTTGTGAATATAAATTCCTGCTCGTCCTAGCGCGGTGGAGTCACTGAATTTACTTTATACCATGCAAACGTGCCAGTGGAAATAAAAAATGGGGGGAGAGGATGTGCGCGGGAAAAAATATAATCAGTTGTGTTTGCTGGGTGGGCGATGGGGTGCAAGTGAGCGATGCAAATGGGTGCAATGATAATGTGGGGGGAATCATTGTGGACAGGTGGATGAAGAATTCTTCTTATCTTTTTGGGTAGATTTAGTGATGCCGTCGAGACTCGTGGAGAATTATTTTGAAGAGATCATCACGGTCGGGAAAAACATCGAAAGACATTGAATCGGTGCATCTCGTCGCACAATTCCGGGAGGATTTATCTTGCCTGGATCTCGAGATTTTCGGTTTTTTACACTGAGAGAAAAATCTGAAGTTCGATTTACTATAAGAAAATAGTGGAAGCAGCTTTGGTGAACGATACGATTTTTGTTGTATGCGGCACATAACATTACAGTAACTTCACAAGCGTAATTATTGCAAATAAAAATGCAGTTAAACTAACCAAAGCTGTTTGATAAGGATCATGCCCACAAAAAATATTTAATTGAATCAATTAAAGTTTGTTTAAATAGCAAATGAAGTTTTTTTTTAATTGAATTAAAATTTTTATGCGAAGTTGTGTTTATACTGAATAAACGTTCTTTTACGATTCATAAATCGTTATTTGAACTAAAGAAATGATTGTTTTAATTTAATAAAAATTTTATTTGAAGTGAGTAAAAAATATTAACGATTTTTATTTGATTAAAAAAAACATTTTTCTAAGTGCAGGAAGCACGTGATAGTCGTGAGGATCTCAAGGGTCAGAAGAGGTACGTAAGGGTTTTGTTTGTTCACTCGATGGTGCAAGGAGGTCGGGAAAACTTTGACTCCACGGGTGACAGTGTTAAAAATTTTCGTCTGAATTTTCCGCGCCAAATCCCGGAAATTGTTATCATGTTTAACTTCCACTGAAATTTCAGAAAGTCTTATCATTTTAAAATCAAATATTCCGTTGATTTTTTGTTCGAATGATCTGGAAATCAATAAAATACTCAATTTTTCGGTGCAATTATTTCGTAAAAATTCAAAAGAATCAGGAAAATTCAGGGAAAGATTAAAAATTCATTTCATTTTGTTGCTGAATATTCATGTTTCACTGAAAATTCAATGAAGTAGGAAAATTTTCGTCCCACTCCCACTGAAAACTCATGAATTCCCTTAAATTCTAAATCGAATTCAATGTCACTCTCATGAGAATTACTACCATATTTTCCATGAAATTTCGGAAAATTCTAACAGTACATAAAATCTTCTATTTCACATGTTCGTTTGTTTCCTTCAGTGGTATAAAGTTGATAGGACCAGACGGGTCTCAAGGAGAAATCGACCTATTTTGCTCCAGTTATAAAATAATTTCGAAAGATGAGTTGGAAATTTTGGGTTCATTGAGGGCCAGTTCCACTGCAATTTCAAGGAATTCCGTCATTGAGAATTCACAATTTAATTAAAAAATCAACGGACAAAGCTAATTTCCGTTCAATTATTCCATGAAAATTAATAGAAATCACGAAAATTAGAAATCATTCTTTAAACTTTCAAATGATTGAAAATTCAAATAAGTCGAGGACTTCTTTTTGTTTCTACTCCTCAACAATTTAGAATTCCCTTGATTTTTCAGGTCAATTTGTTGTAAATCGAATTCAACGTGAAAATGAATTGATTGAAATGTTAATTCTTGCGATGGTATCAAAGCTATTAAAGTAACACCTCATCTCCCGTCTAATTTTGAAATTTAGAAAGACCTGAAAATTCACCATCAACAGTTTTTTCTCCATTCATTTGAAAAAAAAGTGATTGAAAAAATCCATTCATACACCATTTTCAACTCTAGTATACACTAGACATCATTGAAAGCAACCGTGAGCGTCTGTGGCTTCGGTATGTTACGTCTGAAAGGAACGCCTCATCGAATCTCCTTTGAAACTCTATCTTTTGGAACATTTTCACTATTTTCAATTTTTTTATTTCTATCTCCTTTACTTGTCCCTTTCCTTTTTACCTCCACTGAATGGTAAAATTTATTCTCAAGAGTAGTATGAATGGATCCGAGGCAAAACGATTGCTTTTCAATATGTTGGAAATTGATGGGATGCATTGAAAAGATTGAAGACGTATTCTTACCGTGATAAATCGTCCCCTGACCACACTAAATAACAGACTACAGCTACACTGTGTTCGTGTATGTTACCTTCGAGTGAATTTGTTCCCGAGTTTAGTGTGAATGGGGGTATCAAAGGGACCCTATGGCATTCACTATTTCCGGTCAGAGTCCTGAGAATTCCGGGTCGCGTGTTGTCCCTAGGGCTGTAAGTACTCAAGTTGAAAAGCCGTATGTAACCGATAGTTAATTTTATCCTTTCACATCTCCAAAACAACATTTGGGAATTCACGGAGAGAAATTTTCTAGAAAAATTCTAGTGCGAATAGTGGAAAAAATCATAATCCATCGGCTGTGAAAAATTCTAATGTTAAGGTAAAATTTCTTGGTATTTCTGGTATAATTTCTGGGGATTTCTGTGGAATTTTCACAGAAATACGAGGAAAAATTCACGTTTTCCTCAATAAAATTGCTACTGCCGGCGCTGGAATTTTTTCCTGGCCGTCACTTTGCGCCTCTTCCCGTGCTGGCACTAGAATTTTTCTACAAAATTTCTCTCCGTGTTCTTGGACATTTTAATAAATTTGCAATTGCGAGTGATACAGCCAGAGGTGTGTTTTATTCGAATTGAATAAATTTTATTTGAATCAAATGAATGGGTTTATTCAAGTCGTGCGGGATAAATGAGCTTTTATTAAGAATCAAAATTAACGTTTCTTGCGTTGCGTTTTTATCCATATTAAACAGATAGTTTTTCAACGTGAATAAATATTTTCTTGATTGTACATTGTTAAACACTTTTGGGTGGGATTGCAAGGGATTTTGTCATTGAAAATTGAAAATTTTATGAAGAAATCAATGGGAAATGTTAATTTCAGTTCAAATATTTCATGAAAATTAATAGAAATGAACGAAATTCTTGTAAATATATTCGGGAATTCTTTTTTAATTGACAATTCGGAGTAATTTGACATTGAATATTCATATTTTAATTGAAAATGCAAATAAATCAGGGAATTCTCGTCTTCCTGCTGCCTAAAAATGCGGAATTTCATTGAATTTTCCACTGCAGTTTCAAGGGATTTCGCTATTGAAATTTCAAAATTTTCTGGAAAAATCAGTCAAAGCTGTAAATTTTCGTTCAAATATTTCATAAAAATGAAGGGAAATGACCAAAATTTATGTAAACATATTCTGCAATTCTCAATTAGTTGACAATTCAGCGTAATTTGACATTAAAAATATGAATATTTAATGCCAAATTGAAAATGAAAATAAATTAAGAAATTCTCGTCTTCCCGCTGCTCAAAAATTTGGAATTTCATTACATTATCAGTAAAATCTCAATTTCCATATTTTTTTTACCCTGAATCGAATTCAATATCCCTCTCTTCAAAATAATTAATCAATTATCTACGAAATTGGATTTTTTTTTCAACAATGCAACAAAGCAATTATTAAGAAAGAATGAATAATTAATTTCACATTAAAAAAAAGTTCATCAATTTTCAAAACAAAAATCCTTTTGAAATAGACATAAAGATAGACCCGCAAAAAGACGACCTGTTCTGCCCCACTAACTTCCAAAATATTTCAAAAATCAAATTCTCCAACCGAGAATGTGTCTTCCGTATTTTAAAAGTCACTGAGGCAAAATTATTATTAGTTTTGGGCAATTATTATTCTCCGACATAGAATTCAAATGAAATCTCTGGCATATTTTGTTAAATACATTACATCTCCCTCCGAACATCCAAATTACACTGACACATTAAATTTTAATTCGCATTACAAATGCACAAGCTGATTTATTAATGTCATCTTTAATCAACATTATTCATTGTGCTTTTTGCATTCGATACATTGAGAATAATTTGTCTGTTTGCCGATGCAACATTGAAATTGATACCCGCCGGCACGACACCCACGCATATCCCAGAATTCACAATTCCCATCGCTCAACATCGCTCCACAATTTCAAAGAGAAAAAACACTGTGTTTTACACTGTTCAACATGTATAAATTTGCCTTCACCGTTTTAATTAGGACGGCGTGAAACATGAATGACGATGTATTCCATTGGGGGAATTAAATAAGAGTGATGTACGTTGTAATTTTCGGTTTCACGATGGATATTCGATAGCATTACCAGGTTTATCCCGTCGATAGCGTGAAAAATTGCGAGTACATCTGTATGTGCTTACTCTTAGTTATTGCCGGCTTACGAACGTAATGCATCCCGTAATCCGGATCATGTACAGTGTCAAAGATACAGTGGGTGAAGGACTCGTGTAAGTTAACTGCAAACCGTTGGAAAAGTTTTCGTGCACCGATACAGATATCGCATCAGTAATAAGTCCATGAATCTGCGAGAGACATAACTTGTACACAAAGTTGTCCAAGATGATCAGAAGTTGTTTGGGCGGGGGGGGGGGGNGGGGGGGGGGGGGGGGGGGGGGGTGAAGTAAAAAATGAGGTAATAAATTTTTCCTCATCGCGGGGATGAAATAAAAATGATGAAAATTCGTCTTGGAGTATTTTTAGGGTAAGAATGAGAATTCACAATTACTTCTGATGAATTATTGCCATTCGGGGGGCATTAAATTGATGCTTGGGAGGATGAAGAAGAGGTGAATTGGAGGAGGGGGGAATTCTTTGCTTTGAGTGAACGTGCTGGGGAATTCAACTGTGGAGCTTTCCCTGGGAAATAAATGGTGAATGATAATTATTGAATGAACAGAATTGCTACTAGGGATATCCAAGTATTTTTTGCAGTTTGCAGTTTTTACAGATGATACTATACGTTGAGAGAAAAACGAATATGTTCTCAAATAACGTGGAAAGAAAGGATACTTGGATTGAGTATATAATATGCTTGATTCAAGGATATTTTATACTCGAATGGGGAATGGGTGTTTCAATTCGGGGATGATTCTTTCGTATCAGCCCGGGTTGTGCCGAGCGCTCTCAAGTGTAATATAAGGGTCAGACACTAAGTGTCAGAATACGAGGGTCAAGGTGAAGGTTAAAAAATGAGGGTCGGAATATTGGAGTTAAAAACTGAGGGCCTGAATGTAAAGGTGAAGGAATGAGGGTCAGAATGTTACGGTTAAAAAAAGAGGGTCAGAAAATTAGGATAAAAAAATAGGGTCGGAATATAAAAGTAAAAAAAGTGGGTGTCAGGCAATGAGGGTTATATAAGGGCTAAAAGCGGTGATCAAGCAGAATATATGACTTATATTCAGACCCTCATTGCCTGACACCCACTTTTACTTTTATATTCTGACCCTAATATTCTGACCCTCATTTTTTAACCTCCACTTTTTGACCCTTATATTCTGACGGTTAGTGACCCTTATATTACACTTAAGAGGGCTTGCTACAACCCGGCCTGATACAAAACAATCATCTGCGAATGGAAACCCATCCCCCAATTGAGTATAAAATATACTTGATTTTTTTTGTGATTTTTCTTCGTGATATCTTGATTGGGCCAACGAAATCGTTAGTTGAAAATTCCCGAAAAAAAATTATTCGGTTCGAATTTGAAAGAAGAGAAAAAATAGACAACGTACTGGGATGTCCATAATTCAGGTGGGAAATGATGAAACTTCAATTTTCAAGACATTAAATCTCTCTCTGTTTATAGTTCTCATTCTCCTTTAACAACAATGTTCAGGAAAATTTGGCTAGCTTCAGTAATTTTTATGATCTAGATGACCAACTCTTCATCAAATGGAGCAAATTTTCGTGATATCTCGGACACTACTGGGGCAAAACGGACGTTCCTCGTCTTGGAATATTTCCAGGGTGACTATGAAAAATTCACAATTACTACTGATGAATTATTCTCATTCAAGGGCATCAAATTTATGCTGGGGGAGATGAAGAATAGATGAATTATGGGGAGAGGCATTCTTTGCTTTGACTGAACATGCTCCAGGATTCAATAGTGAAGCCTCTCCCGGAAAACAAATGCTGAATGATGATTCATGAATGAACAGAATTGTTATTAATTCAGGAGTGAAGCGATGGAACTACAATCTTCAAGTCGCGTCTTCCTTTTGCATCTCTCATTGTTCTCTCCAGAGCGTCCAGGCAAATTTGACTAGCTCCAGCAGCCTTTACGATACAAATGACCATCTCTCCGCCCAATCAACTGCGATCCCCGACTAAGACTCTTAGAATATCTAGAATGCATGTCACAATGTCTCAATCTGAGACACGAAAGAAGATTTAAATTAGGGGACCAATTTTTCTAGTGTAACAAAAAAACAAATGTTCTGATCTACTGATTTTTACTATTGGCCAATTTTTTATGAATATCTCTAAATCTAACGCAGATACCAAAATTTTTGTTAGAACCTCTTTTGTAGAGCGAATGTAGAGCTACCAAAAAGGTTTATACAGAAATTTTGGTATCTCCCTTAATTTCGGAGATATTCCTTAAAAACTTAGCTAAGAGATAAATCAACACTAGAAGAAAATCGAACAAGTTCTGAAACAAATCTTGTTTGAGACAACAAAATCGTTAGTTGAAAATAACCAAAAAATAATTGTTTCGTTCGAATTTGAAAGTCTTAAACATAAATAATTGCTCTGCTTTCAACAACAACAAATAAATAAATAAAAATATCTTTTGCAGAGGGAAATTTATCAAGAAATATTTTTGTCATTACTATTATTTCGTTTAACAATTCATTTTTGTCTGTGATTATTGAAGAGCCGAAACGATAAACTACTATCCCTCGTTTCATATAAAACGAGCATTCGCCGGGAGCAAAACACGTATAGGAGCATCGAATAATGAAGAAGTAGTGCTAGAAATTACATTCCTTGCTTGCACAGAGAGTAAATTTTTTTCGAAAGGACTAAATCTATTTTTGCGATAAGAATGTTCAATCTCGGCGCTCGCTTCGCATGTTTGGCACAAAAAAATCCTTTTTTGATAATTTTCAACAGACGATTTATTTGGCACGAGTACGACTTGTTTGAGAACTCTTCTTTTTTTCCCTCAGTGCACATAAATACCCTTTTACCGCTTGGCTACTGAAACGAGCCTCTGCCTCCCAATCCATGCACGGAGAGAAATTTTGGTAAAAATTATCCTGTAAAAGTATATCATGAGTCATCGCTTCCTCATTTCTATCCCGAAATTTTGTAAAAATTAATATACGATGATCAAATTTTATTCTACGTTAGAGAAATTTTATCCTGACGCATAATAAATTTTACCCTTCCAGTCCAATAATTTTTATGTAGATAACAACGAATATTTTAGAACGATTGCAGTAATTTTTAGCGGCACGGTAATTTTTATTTTTATCAGGATAAAATTTCTCTGACGTAGAATAAAATTTGATCATCATCCATTAATTTTGATTAAATTTCTGAATGGAAATGAGGAAACGATGACTCATGACCCTTTTATAGAACAGTAGCATAATTTCCACCAAAAATTTCCCTCCGTGCGGTGAACACTCTCTGCCCGTATGACGCCACCGCTACCAAAAATATTGATGATATCAAGCGCGGTCCATCGTTACCAAAGCGATTGTCATCCACAACAATCCCACTTCCACCCAAAAAACCCTCCCTCGCTACCCCGACATTTGATCCATGACGACATTTTCGAATGGGGTCACAACCCCGCAAAATCTTGTCCCAAGTATCCAACAATTCGCGCCCCCCTCCCCCCCTCCGACTTCATTCGGCCGTCACTCACCTCGAAACATTGATTGAACGTCACGAAAAAAAAATCCCCCCGAAAAAAAACGAGAGAAAAAAAAAGCAAAACAAACAATTGTCAATGATTCATTGAAACCGTCGAGTTCTCTCGTGACAGGTACGTGCAAACATTTTATCCACCCGAGGCGTGTTCTGACAGATCGTTGAATCAAGCACTACTTGACTCGTTCCAGCCAAGAGCTCATCAAACTGTTTCAATTTAACTGTCAGAGAAAACTGACACTGTGACACGAAGGGAACGAGAAGAATGAAATGACGCCCTTCAGTCGAAAAAAAAAATGTTCAATCAAGATAAAAGTTATTGAAGGGATAATGTACCTGTTCGTTAGTCACCTCCAGATGCCGGTGGGACTCTCCCTCTCGTGTCACGTAACATGAATTCCTCAGGCAATTTCCGGGCAAATGATGAGCAATTGTGCAAGAATCTCGGTCATTTTTTTTTCGTCGATAAATCGGGGATATTAATGAGTGTCACCCTCGTGCTCGCGAGAAACGGATGTGCGGAAACCGTGCGCCTTCGCAAATACGTACAGATCGGCGTCGCGGCGCTCACTGCAGAGGCGTCACGACGCGCCCGCTCCCTTATACCATCGTGTTTCGCCCGTTCTACCCCCGCCAGTACTGTATTACGCTGTGCATAGTTGCCCCACCGTAGCCACCACCAGGTACAATCCACGCAGGCGTGCCTTATGCGGATCGCACACCAATACCAATCCAAGGTTCCAAGGTATCATTGGGGAAAAGTCTCAGTGAGAAATTCGTGGGAGAGAGATGCAAAGTGCATGGTTGGGTATCCGTTGAATACAACACACAGTGAGCATCTCACTGGGCCACGGCTAAAACGACAGGGGAGGAAACGTTCTACATCACCGGGATACTGCGATCTGACGCTTTACCAACTTCCCGCTACCAAATCCAACTTTCAGTCAAGTTCGGGGAGGATGGATATAAGCGCCTGTGGCTGATCCTAACGGATTTCTTATTGCTTTTACACATTACTGTTGGCGCAATGAGAGGGGAAAAAATTCTGTCGAACGGGGCTTGATTGAATCGGAAAAACCGGTAGATGAGAATTACGGAGATGAGTAAAAGCCGACGGGCTGAAAACTGTACTGGGATGAACAACTTTTTTCAGAATAATGGGTGGGGTTGGTCGAGATGATTTTTGCTCTGCGTGGGGGCAATAATAGTTAGGGGAGGGTAGGGCAAAACGGACCACTGACAGAAAATTGATAATTTTTTTGAAAGTTTTTGCTTCCGAATGGAAGGAAAAACAATAATTCAAAGTCATTTGTGGTTTGAGGTGATTAGCAAATCTGATCAAATTGCGGTACAACGACACTTCTTGTCTATAAAACCCCTGTGACGGTTATGACGGTTATGACCCTGAAACTCACTTTTAATTTACGACATTCAGTGTTCCTGATTTGAAGGAAAGAAAAAAAAATTACCAATCTTCTCTGAGTGGTCCGTTTTGCCCTAGAGGTCCGTCTTCCCCTGTGGTCCGTTTTGCCCTACCCTCCCTTATTTATGACACTAGGACTCGTAAAACGCGATTCTAACTTTGCTGCACTATGTTTTGCTAATCGTAAATTACATTTGGTAAACGTAATTTACCCGGAGAAAAAAATTCCAGAAAAATTACTGTGGTAAAATAGGTTCATTTGGACGGATCCGGAAAAATTTCCGTGCCCGTAACGGAATTTCTGCCGTGCGCTACAGGAATTTTTCTAGAATTTTTTTCTTCCCTTATAAAAAAAAAGAAAGAATTTCATTAACAATTCATTAAGTTATTAGCATTTGAAAAAAAGCAAAGTGTCCGTTTTACCCCATTGTCCCCTATACATATAAAAACAAAGAATTAGTTGAAACAAATGAGTTGTCCATTAAATTGCCCCTGTTTTCCACCTCCACCAAGTTGTCAATTTCATCCTCTATTTTAGAATGACATTCACTACTTGACAGACTGCTGAACGGCTGATTTATCACATTCAAAGACCCATCTTAAATTCCAATAATTGTCAGTGCTACTATAATACCCCCGACGCTTTCCTACATGTCAGCATGATAAATACGTCGGTGTTTTCCCCTAAGAGACTCACAACTCCTGTCACGTCAGAGCAGTATCAACTCTCTCATATTCGTTCCGTGAATGCATATGCCCAACTGTCTGTCAACTCCGCGAACAATTTTCATCATCAATTTTTGGGTTATCACTGTGGCACTGTTTAACAAATTTTACACAACTCTGTCAGCAAGTTTGTTTGAATTAGTGGGAATGGATTAATATTTCAATGATAGCGATATAATGGATTACATTATTCAAATCCGCATGTCGTTATTTCGGAAATTTATTGGGAATGTAGTGCTGATATGTCAATATTGACAGAATCGTTACGATAATAGAAAGTCTACACGAAAATCAATAGATACTATTCTCACGTATAAATAAATGAGTTCATTCGTCACCACTGAGTAATTATCAACAGAATGAGTCAATATTTAATGAGTTCATTCAGCTAAAATTTTTATGCAAAAGAATCTCTCTCAATCTCTCATGTTCCTCTGCTTTTTTTCTTGCACAGTTCTTTTTTCATTTTGCAACAAAATTTTCTCTCGCCACTTGTGATAAATTCTCCCGATAGGGCACTCTTAAGTAGAAAAATAAATACAAATCAGGCATTATTCAAATATTCATTTCGTTGTCTCGAAAATTTATCGGAAATGCAGTGCTGATATGAAAATATTGAGAGAACCGTTACGATAATAGGAAGTCTACACGAAAATCAATAGATACTATTTTCGTGTATAAACAAATAAGTTACTTCGTCACCACTGAGTAATGATCAACTGAGTATGAGTCAATATTTAATTAGTTCATTCAGCTAAAATTTTTATGCAGAAAAAGCTCTCTCAATCTCTCACATTCCTCTGCTCTTTTTCTTGCACACAGTAATTTTTTTACTTTGGCACAAAATTGTCTCTCGTCACTCGCAATAAATTTCCCCATAGGGCACAACTAAGTAGAAAAATAAATACAGATCAGACATTATTCAAATCCTCATTTCGTTGTCTCGGAAATTTATTGGAAATGCAGTGCTGATATGTAAATATTGACAAAAACGTTACGATAATAGGAAGTCTACAAAAAAATCAACAGATACTATTTGAACGTATAAGAATGAGTTAATTAATCAGCACTGGGTAATTATCAACAATATGAGTCAATATTTAATGAGTTAATTGAGTTAATATTTATATACAAAAGAATCTCTTTTAATCTCTGACATTCCTCTGCTCTTTTTCTTGCACAAAGTCCTTTTTTCACTTTGGCACAAAACTCCCTCTCGTCACTCGTAACAAATCGCCCCATAAGGCACATTTAAGTAGCAAAATAAATACAAACCAGTCAAGAACCCATGGATTTGCACTCTCCTTCGACGATAATCTTGGTACCTCTAGATGGATCACACTATTCAAATCCTCAATTCGTTGTCTCGGAAATTTATTGGAAATACAGTGTTGATATGAAAATATTAACAGAACCGTTACGATAATAGGAAGTCAACACGAAAATCAACAGATACTATTTGAACGTATAAAAATGAGTTAATTAGTCACCACTGAGTAATTATCAACAATATGAGTCAATATTTAATGAATTAATTGAGTTAATATTTATGTACACAAGAATCTCTCTTAATCTCTGATATTCCTCTGCTCTTTTTCTTGCACACAGTTCTTTTTTCACTTTGGCACAAAATTCTCTCTCGTCACTCGTAACAAATCTCCCCGTAAGGCACATTTAAGTAGAAAAATAAATACAAACAAGTAGAAAGCCCATGGATCCGCACTCTCCGTCGACGATAATCTCGGTACACCTTGATTGACGCATCCAGTTTGCGGAGCTGTCCCTTAATCGACCGCCTTACCATGAATGAATTGACTTATCCACTGTAGAATAGCTTCGACTACACTATTGAGTGATCTTCGAGGAGCGTTTCACCGAAATGGGTCACAACGTAATCGTGATAGTACACCATGATGCACAGTGGTTGACCAATTATCAAGCTCGACCAGACAACGATATTGCCCCAACGTGCCCCAAAGTGACGCTCCACGTATTTGCTAATAGCTGATAGTGGTATCTGTCGATCACCAATGGGTTTCATCAATTTTTTAGGTCTTTCATTCATCCATTCACTTATCAATGATCAAATTCATCAACTCATTAATGAATTGACGAATTTCAAAAATTGTCTAGATTTTTAATTCATATTGCCATCTGAATCCGTAATTCAATTGCGAAAATGTCAAATGGATTAAGCATTTCTGTTAAATTTTAAGATATTTTGGAAAATGTAGTTGAGTTAAATCATTTTGCTTCTTCATTGATAAATGATAAAGAGAAGAAGTGTCGATTTACGAAGAAGCTCGTAATTGACGGTTAGAAAAAAATGAAATTTCATGGACAGTTGACTAGTAATTTTCAGGACAGTGACACTGAATGCGGTTTAGGGGAAAAAATCATGAAATTTCAGGTTTCACTGAAAATACAGTAAAATTCCAGAATTTTAAGCAGCATGAAGACGAGTTTATTTGAATTTCCAATCTAATGTGAATATTCTGTGCCAAATTGCATTGAATTTTCAATTAAATCTGAAATTTCATGATTTTTTCCCCCTAAATCGCATTCAGTGTCGTTGTCCTGAAAACTGAAGATTATATTTACCAGAATTTTCCGGTGTTTCATTTATTTTCAGGCAAAAATGGAACTGAAATCTTCAGTTCTCTTTGATTTTTTCACGAAATTCTGAATTTTCGAAATTCTTTGAAATTTTAGTGGTAATTAAATTCGATAAAAATTTCCAAAAAGTGTACCGGAAATTTCAGACAAAAATTTTAAAGAGTTTCAGAAATCTGTCCGTGTGGAATTTGACGTGCAAAAAGTAATTTTAAAAGGATTTTTTTCTTTGAAATTAGAGAGCTAAAAACGTTTTTAAGAAGAGAGTTGAAACGTTTTAATGAAGTCTTTGTGTCTTAATTAATTACACTATTTTTACCTGTGCGGTTCTTGAATTTAGAACCTTTGGGTTATTAAATTAAGACCATTCTCGCTGCTGAATTTGTGATTTCTGTGGTTGTAAAGTTAAGTTAATCTCAATTCAATTATCTCTCAAAATATCTCCAAGTCGATAATTCTATCTCGATGGAGTTGATGAATTCTTTGTTATTAGGGGAGGGTGGGGCAAAACGGCCCCCCCTTCAATTGTCAATAACTTGTGAATGACATTGTGAAAATTCCCAGTTTCAACTTCATTTTGAAGATAATTTTTCATTCTTCAAAACGAGCTCTAACTCATCCCAATCGGATTATTGAATCGGAAAATATTGACGATTGAAGGGGGGCCGTTTTGCCCCATCCTCCCCTAAAATTATATCACGCACGAAAAAATTTAATCGGAAAACTTAGTGAATTCGCTGAATAATTCTATTATATTTCTATTGGCAATCAATAGACTTCGATTTTTCTATACAATTCCACTGGGATATTTTCTATAAAATTTCCTTGGCTGAAATTTTGGATTGAAAGTTTTTTGTTCGATGTTCTTGACGAGAAGGGAAGAAAAATAGAATGAAAAAAATAAAATACAAAATTTGAGTCGAGGAAATTCTATGGAAAATATCTCGAAAGAATAAGTCGTGCAGAACAATCGAATTGAATTTTTCTATTGAATATTTCAATACAAAAATTCACTAGGTTTTTCTATTAATTCTTTTCATGCGCAATCACTTGGTAACTTGACTTGATTAGTGCTAAATTAATGTTCCATTAATCCTAACATTTATGAAAAAGAAAAGGTGCAATTGATCAACAGGAAGAACCCTTCCTCAATATTGTAGATTTGCCTTCTAAAAATGAATGAATAATTTCCAATTCTAAGACCAATTAAAAAACAATAACTTCACTCTGTTATCATCACAATATCCCACGAAAAAAAATAAAATAAACCACTTTACCTGTCCCATCATCCCCAAAAACGCCCAAATCTTGAATGTCTTCAGCGGCACACTGACAAGATACTCATGAAAGAAGGCGCTGATAAAGAAGACGGTAACACTCGCCGTATCCTTTCCATATCCCATCTCGACGATCGGAATGTACAAATGCCTGCACAAACAAATTTATCCTTTCATCAGTGTAGAATAAACATCAAAGAGTGAAAGGGCGCCGAGGGTCGTTAGCAATCTTATTAGCGAAGCCATCTCCCGGCAGCGAGAAAAAAAAGACCCGCCGCAAATGCGAAAAAACCTCCCAGACCCGAGGGAGATTGAAAAAGCGCGAGAATATTTACGTATGTCATGCACTTCTTTTCATTTTTACTCGCCTTCTCTTCGCCACTTCACTATTTGAGAAGTCCTTGCCTCTCTTTCGCAACGAGGAGTTGGCAAAATCTCAGGCGTCATAGTAGTATTGTAGGATCTCGGAGGTATAAACAGCTTTAAGTGTGGCAATGCGATGCGTATCGTCTTTTCCCATTACAACCCCCCCCCCCTCCCCTCCCCTGTTCACTGAAAACGTGAGCCTCCATCTACTTCTTTACCCCTGCCCCCGTCCCTTCAACAGAATCGCCTTTGGAGTTTGCTCAGCCCTCCATCTTTCTTTCCCACTTTCATCCCACTCCACCTTTCCCTAGTCGCCTCTCGGCTGTGCATGGACCCGTGCCAGTTGCAGGCTGAGATTCTCCAGGCCGAGTGATAAAAGACGGGGTGGGGTTTGCCGGGAGGGGGAGGAGAGGACTGAGTGTGAAAGACGGTCGTTGAATTTTCCTTTATGAAAATTCGTTGTAGAGCACGAAAAAACATAATCCTCAATGCAACGTTGAGGTTTTTAACTTTTAATGTTGGACTCGGATATTAAGGGAGGGGATTACGGAGAAGCCTATCCATAAAAGACGAAAGTGAAGTTGTTTTGTATCGAAACGCGTGGTATTTACAAATTCTTTGGACTCGAATTATTTTCTGCGTAATGATTGTAAATTTTTTCATGTTTATTGTGCACGAAATTGATGAACTTTCATGAATCAAAGCAATTTTCACATTCGTTTTCCGCTTTTCGCGAGTGGCATGAAATTGTTTCGTTTGCATTTTTTGAGTTGGATATAAGTTTGAAATTCTAGAGAACCGAGAAAATTCCCCAGTTTCTTAGAAAATTCTGGAAAATGTCCGTTTTTTTAATTAATGCCGTAGGAAGAGATTGGATGTGAAAGAGGCGCGTTGAATTTTCCTTTATGAAAATTCAATTTTTTTGGACTCAAATTATTTTTGCGTAATGATTGTACATTTTTTCATGTTTATCAAGCACGAAATTGATGAGTTCTTCCTTCTTGGGGTTTCATTCATCATGTACTTTCATGAATCTCATCGATTTTCACATTCCCTCCATTTTTCGGTTTTCGCCAATGGCATGAATTTGATGCTCTTGCATTTTTTTATTTAAATATAAGTTTTAAATTCTAGAGAACCGAGAAAATTCCCTAGTTTCTTAGAAAATTCGAGGAAAATTACTGTTTTTTCCGTCCAAAAGGAATTTTGAAAATTATTCGGTTTTCTAAAGAACTCTGGGATTTTCTGAACAATTCAAGAGAATTATTCACTTTTCTAGAAAATCGATTCGTATGACTCTCCCGATTTTTCACCAATTACGAGTATTGATCGGGTCTCTTTGAAAAGTTAAAGGGAATTGATCAAAGATTCAAAAGAATTCATTAATGTTTCACTCATCATTCATCTCTATCATTGCTTCAGTGCTTTTCTGTTTATTATTTATTTTTACAGCGCATTTATGAGCGCAAAATACTTAGTACATTTGAAATTTGGATGAAGAAATGGCACCTTCTCACAAGTAAACAAGATGATAGATCAGCGCACTCGTCCTGTGTAGTGAGTCATTATGATTGAATCAGAGGTGAAAAATCCGGAAGTGAATTGAAGGATACGAGGGAATGGAAACAATACGTCTGAAACATCTCATGCAATTGTTATGAGGTTTCAGACCAATGGAGTAGTGGAGATGAGTCGTGTTGAATTTTTGATTAGTCTTGAACTTCACTGTTTCACTGTTTGATTTAAAAAACTATTGAGGATAGTCAATGAATACTGCAGGATTATCAATGATGTAGGAGGGAATTGGGTGTGGTAGGCGCTCGTTGAATTTTCCGTTATGAAAATTAATGGTAGAGCACATGAGAAAACGTAATCCCCAATAGCAGAGTTGAGATTTTAAATTTTTAATTGTGTACTCAGACATGAAGGGGAAATTATCACGGAGAATGGGTTATTATGAGGGAATTAGAGATGTTTAAATGTGGGGGTGAATTAGGAAACGGGGGGGATTGGGAACAATACGTATGAAAGATTTTGTGGAATTGTTATGAGCTTTCCAGGAGACTATTGAGAGCAAGGTTGAAGATGACTTGTTATATTTTGAATTGAAGTCTTAAACTTCATTTTTTGTTTTCAAGTACTATTTAGAAGAGCTGATGAATAATGCAAGAGTAGTGAAACGATCAGTGATGATTATCAATGATGTAGGAGGGGATTGAGTGTGAAAGACACTCGTTAAATTTTCCTTTTTTTTTTATTTTTAATGTTGTACTCAGACATGAAGAAGAGATTATTACAGATGTTCATGTGGCAATTGAAAACAAAATGGAGTTACTCAAGGAGAACGTGTGGTAGCGCTACTTAGCAATATGGCGAAATCCAGTTGTAACGTGCAAAAATGATAGAAGAATAAAATACAAGTTTTTGTGGTTGAAAATGCATTTACGTCATTTCAAAACAACACAATTAACAGCGGAGGATAGGTTATTATGATTGAATTAGAGATGTCAAAATGTAGGAGTGTCTGTTCGAATGATCTGAAAATCAATAAAATACTTGATTTTTTAGTTCAATTATTTCGCGAAAATTCGAAAAAATCAGAAAAACTTAAGGAAAATTAAAAATTCATGTCATTTGGTTTCTGAATATTCATGTTTCACTGCGAATCCCATCAAGTTGTGAAATTTACGTCTCACTGCCGCTGAAAACTCATGAATTTTCTTGAATTCTACCTAAATTTTGAAATTTCATATCCATTTTTCCCTTAAATCGAATTCAATGTCACTCTCATGAGAATTACAACCATATTTTCGATGTTACTACGACGTTCGTTGAATTTTTCTCAAAATTTGCTGTAGAGGACATGAAAAAACATAATCTCCAATAGCAACCGTGAGTTTTTCAATTTTTAATAATTTACCCAGACGCGAAGGGGAGATTATTACGGAGAATGGGTTATTATGACTGAATTAGAGGTGTCGACATCCGGAGGTGAATTGACGGATGGGAGGGAATCCCACAGTACGTCTGAAAGATCTAATGGAATTGTTATGAGGTTTCATGGAGAATATTCAAGGCAATATTGGATTCTGCATTAGTCTCGAACTTCATGACGTGGTTTTGAGTACAATCGAGAATATTCAATGAATACTGCAGGAATTGAGAAACGTTCAATTATGATGATCATTAATTATACAGAAGGGGACTGAGGTTGAAAGAGGGTAGTTGAATTTTGCTTAATGAAAATTCGTTGTAGCACGTATGGGAAGCATGATCCTAAATAGCAAAGTTGGGGTTTGTAATTTTTAGTGGTTTACTCAGACATGAAGAGGAGATTATTACGGAGAATGGGTTATTATTATTGAATTAGAGGTGTCGAAATCCGGGGAGGAATCGAGGGTTGAGAGAGAATGGGAACAGTACGTCTGAAAGATCTGATGAATTTGTTATGGGGTTTCCAGAAGAATTTTTAAGGCAATGCTGGTGACGGATGGTGTGAAGTTTTGCATTGGAACTATTGGACTATTAGAATATTCAATGAAGAGACTGCAATTTGAAAGTTGCAAACTAGGTTAGTCGATGAGATGATAGCCAGACCATGTAATATTACAAGGTTCATAACCTTTTGTAAATTGGCTACTGCAAGGATAATGCAACCTTCAATTGTGGTGATTATCGATGATTCAGGAGAAGAATGAGCGTCGAAGCATGGAAGTTGCTGAATCTTCCTTTATGAAAATTCAACATAATCTTCGACGGCAATGTTGAGGTTTGTGATTTTTCATGTTGTACTCAGACAGAAAGCGAAGATTATTACGAAGAATGGATTATGATTGAATTAGAGGTGTCCAAATCCAGGGAGGGATCGAGGTTTGAGAGAGAATAGGAAGGTAACGTCTGAAAGATCTGATGAATTTGTTATGGGGTTTCGAGAAGAATTTTCACGGCAATGTTGGCGACGAATCGTTTGAGGTTTTGCATTGAAACCTTTAAACTTAACCCTGAGGTCTTGAGGAGTAGTAGAATATTCAATGAATAGACTGCAATTTGGAAGTTGCGAAGTAGGATAGTCGACGAGATGATAGCCAAATCATGTAATATTACACCTTGTAATAAAGGTTCATAACCTTTTGCAAATTGGCTACTGCAAGGATACTACAACCTTCAATTGTGATGATTATCGATGATTCAGGGGAAGAACGAGCGTGGAGGATGGTTGTTGAATCTTCCTTGATGAAAATTGATTGTAGAGCATATGAGAGAATATAGTCTTTGATGGCAATGGTGAACTTTGTAATTTCTCATGTTGCACTCAGACATGAAGCGATGATTATTACGAAGAAAGGATTATGATTGAATTAGAGGTGTCGAAATCCAAGGAAGGATTGAGGGTTGAGAGAGAATGGGAACAGTACGTCTGAAAGATCTGATGAATTTGTTATGGGGTTTCCAGAAGAATTTTCAAGGCAATGCTGGTGACGGATGGTGTGAAGTTTTGCATTGGAACCTTTAGACGTAGCACTGGGGTCTTGAGGACTATTAGAATATTCAATGAAGAGACTGCAATTTGGAAGTTGCGAAGTAGGATAGTCGATAAGATGATAGCCAGATCATGTAATATTACAAGGTTCATAACCTTTTGTAAATTGGCTACTGCAAGAAACTGCAACCTTCAATTGTGATGATTATCGATCAGTCAGGAGAAGAATGAGCGTGAACGACGCTCAATGAAACACATAATCCTCAAAGGCAACGTTGAGATTTTCCATTTTTTACGTTGTACTCAGACATAAAATGAAAATTATGACGGATCATGAATTATGATTGAATTAGAGGTGTCATAAATCGAGACCAAATTGAGGGTTGAGGAGGAATGGGAACAATACGTCTGAAAGATCTAATGAAATTGTTATGGGATGTCAAGGAGAATATTCACGGCTATGTTCAAGATGAGTCATGTTGGATTTTCCATTAAATTCGGAATATTATACTTTATGGCGCAGTCTCAGGTGCAAGAATATTTAATGAATATACTGTAATTTGAGGTAGAATTGAGGTGCAGGATCATGCCGATTTGGAGGGAGAGTTTTCGTTAAATAGTTGATGAGATTGCCGGGATTGTGGCCGAATTACAGCGTAACAGTATTAAATTTCTATCAATGGTGCAGGAAAATCCCGAGTGGGGGATTTGGTTCTGATTGGACGTACACAGGTCTTTCAAGATTTCTCTAAAGCTAGATTGACCTGGTAAGTCCTAATCAGTTCTGCGACGTAGTTTTCCGGAGACCTTTCGAATCCTCAATTCTTTTCGGCACTGAGAAGTCCTCTAAAGGAGGGAAGGTCTAAATACAAGTCCTGGTGACACCTAACGAGTGCTAAAATGGGACATAACCAGAGGTAGAAAGGTCTCGGAAGCACTTGGAAAGAGGCTTCCAAGACCTATCTAGTTCTGAGCGGCAAGACCTGAAAGTAGAACTTGTCAGAACCAATTATTCGACTCGGGTAGTTTTCCATAAATATCTCGAAATCTAGTGGAGATAGCAGAATTTTTGTCATTACATTTTTTATAGCCCTCAATTCGCTCTGTAAAAAAGGACCTTACGAAAATTTTGTTTCCTCCCTTAGATTCGCAGATATTCCTCGAAAACTCAGCGAAGAGTTAGACTTAAACGGTTTTACCGCTTCCGTACTGAATTACGCGGCCGTTTTTTCCTCGCCCTCGTATCAATAACATACACCTGTTTCAAACACCCTGGCATGTGTACATTCATGAACAACACATTTCTGTTGTCAACATCCTGACGGATCCCAAAAATTGCGAATCATGATTGAATTCACAACTGAACTATCAACATAACCCGCTGCATACGCTGCGTGTTGTATATGTTTCATGCACATGTGGCGATTCGTACATCACCTGTACATGTCCATAAATTTTGATAAATCTTCCGAAAATGATCCGTAAACTATGTGCAATATTCATCTACTTCGGCGAGACGAAATTAAATAATCTGGATCAATCCTTCTTAATCCATGAACATAAGCTCTGAGTCTTGTCGGACGAAAAAATATGCAATCAGTCCAAGACAAAATATTCAGTCATTTCATATTTCATGGGGTCACAGCGAGGTGTCAGATTTTCAGTTCAACACGTGATTTTATCAAGCCATGAATGCTCATTATTTTTTATGAACTTTCCGATAATTGTTCACTAACTACGTGCAATATTCATCTGCTCTGATGAGACGATGTAAAATTATCTGTAGTAACTCTCCTAAATTAATCAACACAATTCTGCACTTTGTCAGAAGAAGAATTACACATTTAATCCAAGAAACGTTATTTAGCGGAATTACGTAGAACAGTCACTTGATATTTCATCAAGTGAAATTTCGATCTCATTGTTTATTTAATCTCGTGATTTTATAAAGCAACTAGTAAATGTCCTATTGTCCCTGAATTTTCCGACCAAATGATCCATTCATTATATGCAATACTCATCCGTTCTGACGAGACTAGATTAAATTGTCTGAATCGAACCTTCTAAATTAAATATTACAACTTTGAACTTTACCACGCATCACAAAATTTCATCGAAAAACCTAGCGAATTCGCTAGGAAATTCTATTTGATTTCTATTTGATTGAATTATGATTTTTTATTAGTTCTTGGTCGATTCCACTGAAAAATTCCACAACTTATTGGCGCGTTTTTTTTTTCGATGGAAATGTTTAATGGAGAATATTCTATAGAAAAAAATCAATAGAATTCTATTTATCTACACCGCTAATTCCATAAATATATTTTTAATGGAAATACCCGGAATGATAATATTTTTAATAGAAATATCAAGTTATCCAAAATTTTTGTTTTTTTTCGGTTTTCTACGATATTTTTTCATGTATGACCAGACGAATAATTATCCAATCAATCAAAAACGTATATTCATTATGAAAAAATTTCGCTCGATAGTTCATGAAGTGAGATGAATTGCCAAATTTTCACAAAGGCCCGAGACATAATTAGATTTCAATAAAGACTTCACGAACCAATACCCCATCCCAGTACCTCTCCATGACCCTCTGCAATGGGAATATTGAATGGGGATGAGAGAGATCGCGAAAAAACAGTCTCTTGAGCATTCCCATCGCAACGTGAACTTACCTCACAGCCCACCTGTGCACAGGCATATTCCAGGTCCTCCAGAATGTGTCAATGTTATTAGCATTCCACCAGTCGCAGTAGAAGTTCCGGTCGGCAAAGTGCAGCAGCTCCCCCATCAGATTCAAGGAAGAATGAAACGACAGGTAGAAAAAGCACAGCCACATCAAGTGATTCGGTATCTGAAAATAGAAGAGCACGTATGAAAAAATCGTATAGAAATTTTCTATACAGATTGCGTATAGAATTTCTGTAGGTTTTTTGTCTATGATATTCTGATATTTCTATACGCAAATATTTTATAAAAATTATTTCTGTAGGATTTCTATAGGTTTGATCCTATACGACCCACTGCCACATGTATATTATAGAAACATTTCGTACACTGAGAATAGTATATTACGCAACAAGTGCGTAATGGGTTTTTTGGCTCGTGGGAATTTGTAAAACGAGCCGAAGGCGAGTTTTATAATCCCACGAGTCAAAAAACACCATTACGCCCGAGTTTCGTATACTATTTGATGTCATAGGGCCCAGAATCCGCGATTCTACCGAGCGAAGCGAGGTTAGAATCGCGTGATTCTGGGCACCTACGGCATAAAAAAATTTTCTAATATCTGAAACATTTTCTTGAGACAAGTAAATTTTCTTCAATTGCTTAATCCTCTCAGGGATCTCACCTCACATGACCCGAGAAAGGCCTCATGCTTTAAAATATTCTTGTACTCAAGTATGATTTTGTCGCAAATGAACTTACTTAAATCGCGTAGAAGAATCGTCAATCTTCTAGTCTTTATTGTTTTCACGATTTTTTCGTTATGCACTTCCAATATTGCAATATGTAAAATATTCATGACGTAACGCGGAACGATAGTGATGAATGATAATTTATTCGAGTTCCGTGAAGTCCACACATTCTGAGATTTAAGCCATTGAAAATAATTTACTTCTCTCAAGAAAATATGTTTCAGATATTAGAAATTTTGTTTCTCAGTGTGTGAACTTGCGATATTTCTCTACGTTTTTCTCTGGAGCGTTTAGACATCTTTCGAATGAAAACAAAAATTTATGTAAAAATTCATGTATAGAAATAATTCGTATAGAAAATATTCGTATAGAAATACTCGAATATCATATACGGAAATCGTCTAGAATTTCTATACGCAATCCGTATAGAAAATTTCTGGAAGATTTTTTCGGACGTGAGAACCCAGTAAATAATGGTCTTAATGAACTAAGCAAGAAGTTTGAGACGAGGCCACTTTTTTATAAATTCCCATCGCAGTCTCAAGTGAGCCATTTGACCTCGGCAATATTCCTGGGTGTGGTCTGCAATTCCAAGTTGAATCCTTTGATCCCCCCGTGAGTAATAAAAGTAAAAAAGTGGTGGTGGAAAAAAAAATACAGTTGAGGGATCGAAGGAGAGTAAACAAGAAAAAAAATAGGAGTAAAGAAGAACTGGCAAGTTTCGTTTCAACAATTCTTCGACTCGTCTTTTTCACGTTTCAGAATTTTCAAGATATTTGGTTTATATATGAGTGGAAATGCCTTTTACTACTTTTCTCCAGTGGATCACCACAGCCACCCGTCAAAGATGCCCTGGCTTTTTCAACATTCCACAGCTATCCTCTCATCTCTTCTTGTACGATCCTCAATAATACTGCTGGACACAAAGGTACGAGCAAGTCTTCGGTTCCGCCGTTGGGCATTTTCAGTAGTATTCACCACCACGTCCACCACTTCTGAACCGTACAGACCTTTTATTTCTTATGGACGGTGGGGTTTTCTTTTTGAACATGTGCGTGGCTTCGACGAGCACTGGCAAAGTTTCACAGACGTTTTAATTTCTTTTTTGCAGGCACTGCTTCTTCACTTCTGTACCTTCAATACAGAGAAGACGGACTCCGACTTTTTGGCGGACTCTCGACGAGGAACACTGTTCAAGATTTTTAGTTGCATTTTCCTGGTACAATTCTTGAAAAATTTTACTGGCAAAATAAAAACGTACATTAAGCCTAAACAAAGGGTATTTTACGTTTATTAAAACGTAATTTACGTTTAGCAAAACATAAATTATGCCTAAGCGAAGCGTCTTTTACGTTTATCAAAAATACGAAAAAATCAACGTAATCTACGGCGATTTTGAGCGTAATTTACGATTGCGAAATCGAATTTACGATTGCGAAATTGAATTCGTCAATTGAAGTATCTGGAAAATTCTAGTATTTTTTTTCAATATTGTATGCTTAATTCTGGGAGAAAAAAAATTATTTCCAACAGGTGAACAATTTTTTCCGGTGTTAAATGAAACTGGCTGTTGCGCGACGTTGCTGGGAACTCGCTAAACGCGCCCGGGAAGTGTAGAGTGAATGCGGCAACGCTGGAGCCTACATAACACGGCGGCACTCTCCCGCGAAGGTGACTAAAGTCGCATTTTCCCGTCAGGTGACCAGACTAGGGTTAATGGCGAGTATATTTATCTCCTAATCTCCTAGTTATCGAACATCGTCAACATTCGACTCCTAGAACCCCATAGACCGAGATAAAACCGTTCGCGATTGAAACGTAATATCAGAATTCCCCCGGCGAACCAATAGAATTCTCTTTAAACCAAGTTTACAACATTTTTTTGCTCCGTGGACAAGGCACATTCGTTATGGCGCACCACTGAGTTGTTCATGACGTGTCACAAACTGCTACAAAAGAATCGACGGGCCAAGTCACGCCACCGATGCTCCTTTCCTACGATTGCTAGAGTTCCACAAACTGCTCCCGGCAGTTATCCACTTTTTTCCCGAATCCTCCTGATGATTCGACCAGCAGTTTACGTCTGTTTTCACTTTATCCAGCTCGTCCATGGTTCCGGGTAACTCGAGAGTAACCCCGCGTCCATTGTTTTTTCTTCTTGACATCTCCAAGACACAATTCCGAGTGCAAACAGAGTAATGGAAAATAGTGTATAAGCATGCATCAACGTGCAGAGGGATGATGCTATCTTTCCCCAACAATTTCGCGCAGGATTTAACGACACATGCTCAGCGTGACGCTTTACGCTGTTGCAAACTCATACATCGTGATCATGCAATATTCACAAATCCGATATACCCCCTCGACATTACCGATGCAATCTACCCGGATACCGTGGATGCGTATTAATGGGTTTCAATGCACGTGGAATTCATAAAGTTTTATTCCATGTCGATTTTTTTTCACCCGTCAGAGTATGAAATATTGATGTTTAAGGATATCCAAGTACACTGTTTGAATATTACTCTTGAAAGTTCAAGTGAAAAAACTCGAAATTTTTAACGGCAAAGTTACGTGAAATTTTTGTGCATTTCTTCACTGATGAATCGGTTCATTTCTTGAATATTCACGTAACTCTTGATTTCCAGACCCATGCGACACTAAAAATATTGAAAATTGGGAAAATTCAGGCAATAATTTTCCGAATTCTCAATGTAATGAACATTCAATTGTATTTAATGTTTTAATTTTCATAATGAGTTTGAAAATTCATTTGAACATTTGCATTTGAAATTAAATTTAAACTCACAACATTGAGAATTCAGATGAAAACTGTTTGAAATTTTTTGAAATTTCATGAAAGATATTATAGTAAATCTCATGAAAATGATATTGAATCGAATGTAGGGAAAAAATGGTGATGAAATTTCGAGATTTAAGTAGAATTCACGGAAATTTATGAGTTTTCAGTGGAAGTGAGATGGCAATTTTACAAGTTGATTGAATTTTTAGTGGGACATGAATATTCATAAACAAAATGACATGAATTTTCAATTTTTCCCTGAATTTTATAGAATAATTGAACTGAAACATCAAGTATTTTATTGATTTCCAGATCAGTTGAATAGAAAATCAATGACATATTTGATTTTTCAATGGTAAGATTTCCTGAAATTTCAGTGGAACCTGAACACGACAAAAATTTCCGGAATTTGGCACGGGAAATTCAGAAGATAATTTTTAACAGTCGATCTGTGATTGAAATTTCCAAAAATTTCCAAAAGTGTACTTTGGCTGTTCTTAGTTCCAAATGGAAGCTTTGGAATCGTTCTATATGAAGTTTTCCATTTTTTGTGTTATATGATCCAAAAAGTCAGAAAATGCAATTTTTCACGTATGTAACGAAGTTTCTCCTCAGTTGTTCGCTAATGAATGGATAGAGTTGAATCCTTTCCTTTCCAAATGTAGGTATTGTTGAGCCCTATCAGTCGCCCTTAATTAAAATTTAATTTATCAATTAAATTTTTTAATTTTCCAATTTGTTCGAAAATGGGTTGTCCCACAATAACTCAAAAAATGTACTAAATTGATTAAATGATGGCTTAAAAAATTTGTTAGTATATTATATTGTATATTATAAACTTGAATCAAGTATATTTTATTCTTCATTGGGGTTTACGCATGTACGCGATTCCGGTATTAAATATACTGAATTCAAGTATATTTTTTTCAACTGAATTCTCCGAATCTTCGACGCGTGTACAAACCCTAATAAAAACCTATCCCCAACAGCCTTCCCTTCACTCCACATTTCTCCCTCCCCATCCCCATATTAACCATTAAATATTAACGCCTGACTTGCGGCATTTCTCATTCTCATCTCCGAAAGCAAAAAAAAAGAAATTTAACCACATTCAAAACTTGGATACTGAGAAGGTAAGATAAATGAATTTGTCCTGTACTTACAGCGAGTTTCAGAAGTCTCTCGGCAGCTTTAGCGACATCCATGTTCTGTAACAGAACGACATAATAAGGATAAAATGTTTACAATATTCCCGAGTTAATTCGAGCGAAAGTTTTCAAGGAAAATAATGATAATAGATGACTAGCCGGGGTTATTCCACCAAGAGGTATGAGGGCTTGAATTCAAGGGGAATATGAAGCCCAGGAGTGAAGGCAAGAATGGGTTATGGCAAAACAAATGGTTGTAGGGTAGGTGAAGCAAAAACCGTCAGCATTAACTTGGCAAGATGGAACTTGGTAATTGGAAACAGTGTACTTCTCAACTCGATATACAACCAGTGTCACGCCAATTGCGAGGGTACGAGATTTTTTTTATCGTCACGTAACTGCGGTGTAGCCAAGGCATATCGTTCAACCGTTGTACATGAATAATCAAGGCTCAACGTGCATATTTGGTTTTTTTAGCTCTTCTGTGTATTCCACACTTCACGGCTGTTTTATTTGGCGAGAGGAAAGGGAAATTGCAATTATCCTGGTTGCGCGATTCGTATTACCAGAATTTTCAAGCGCTGCGGGTAATTCTGATGAATATTTGAGCAATTATCCGATTGGGGGGATAAGCTCGAGTCCTTCAACAAGGGTTTTAATCAGCTATTGGAGATTCATTGTGGATGAATAAATAAATGACATGCTGATCCAGGAGACATGAGTCACATCGACTGTTCGAGCAAATTCGAGCGCTAAATCAATCTTCAATTTACGTCTATAAATATGGAAAATATATCAATATATCGCTGTGATTGAACTGGTTTTCCGTAGTTTAAAAAAACAGCGGAGTGCTTTATCCGTAGGGAAAATGCAATTATCCTGGTTCTCATTCCCGCAATGTTCAGAAAATTCTTGTGAGTATTTGAACAATTATTTGATTAAAATGATGAGGTCGAGCCTTTATTAACAAGGGTTTCAATAGATGGTTGTAGATTAATTATGAATGAATAGATGGAGGACATCCTGCTTAACGATAGCGATCACTTTCTCGATGGACTAATCGAATTCTTCAATCTTGAAATCAATCTTTAATTGACGTACATATTGTCAGGAAATTAATATTATTAAAAAAAATATATATATATATATATAACGGAATTGAAGTTGTTAGTAAAGTCGTACGCTATGAGCTTTAAAATCGCAAATCAAGTTAATTTTTTTATGTCCAATGTACGTTTAAAAATATGAAAAATATATTAATTATTGCTGTGATTGAGTTGCATCCCATGGTTTAAAAAAACAGCGGGGTATTTTATCTGTAGGTAAAATGCAATTATCCTGATTCTCATTTCCGCAATGTTCAGAAAATTCTTGTGAGTATTTGAACAATTATTTGATTAAAATGATGAGGTCGAGCCTTTATTAACGAGGGTTTCAATAAATGGTTGTAAATTAATTATGAATGAATAAATGGAGGACATCCTGCTTAACGATATGGATCACTTTCTCAATGGACTAATCGAATTCCTCAGTCGGAGCCTGTTGGGGCTCTCCATCAGTTTTAAATTCACGTATATATTATCAGAAGAAATTGAAATTTCATGGACAGTCCACTGGTATTTTTCAAAGGAGTGACATTAAATGCGTTTTAAGGGGAAAATGATGAAATTTCAGATATCACTGAAAACGTGAATATCCAGTGCCAAATTATCCTGAATTTTCAATTAATTGAAAATTCAGCAATATATTTACCGGAATTTGACCGATTCCTGTTAAAGTTTAGGGAATAATTGAGCTAATATTTACAATTCTCATTGATTTTTCGTTGAAATACTGAATTTTCAATCAAGAAATTTCTTGAAAGATCAGTGGAGCTAAAATGTGATAAAAATTTCAAGCAAGTGACCCAGAAATTTCAAGCAAAAATTTTTAACAGTCTATAAATCTGACAGATTGCTCAATTATTGTAGATTCCAAACAGGAAATGACTGCAAACTCAGAAAATCTTGAATTGAATAAAAAACCCACGTAAAGTTTTATATTAAGAGTTTCAAAAAAATCTTAAACCAACTGAATTTTTTTCGTGTCCAATTTACGTCTAAAAATATGAAGAATATATCAATTATTGCTGTGATTAGTTGCGTCTCATCGTTTCAAAAAGACAGTCGAGTATTCTATTTCTACAGAAAACGCAATTATCCTGGTTTCGATCCCCAGAATTTGCAGGTATTTGGAATGCATGTTTGAAAAATTATTTGATTAAGAATATAAGCTCGAGCCTTTCAACCAGCGTTTCAGTCGATGACTGTAACTTTCTCAACGAACTAATCGAGTTCCTCAATGGCCGACTATTCGTGCATTGAATCAATCGTTAATTCACGTCTATAAATATGAAGAATTCATCAATTATTACTGTAATCGAGCTGTATCCCGCCGTTTTAAAGAAGACCGGCAGACCATGATTTTTCGTGTCGTCGAGTCTGTTTCACAAGGATGAACCAGAGGTCATAGACTGCATTGTAATCTGACGCTTGTCAGCGCCATTTTCCGTCGGAATTAAGGTCATACCTTGAATGTACACTGTGCATACCTCCCCCTCTCGCTTTTTTATCTGAGTTCTCTCATTTTTCAAAGTTTTCAACATGATACTTCAGTGCCTTTGATGCTGTTTTTTCAGTTTTTTTTTACGTGAGACCTGCATTATCATTATTATGAGGAGATGAAAAATCGAGAGGGTGCATCCAACCGGGGAAACTGGTGTATCTCCAATAAAAATATTGCCAACTAGGGGAGGTTCCCTGCACTCTTCAATGCTTTTCTCCGGGAGGAAAAGGCTTCCGGAAAAATGATATCGAATGCATCGGAATTATTGCACTTCTCCTGAATTGACGTGAAATACGATCGTTGGGATAATAAAAATACGACCATGGAATAATTAAACCGAAAATGAGAGTTTCTACCGAAATTTACGTGAAATTTTACATTTTCAACCACCAAATTCCTTGAAATTTCAGTAGAACTATAATGTGATAAAAAATTCCGAGAAATGCTCTAAAAATTTCCGCAAAAAATGGTCAACACTGCATATCGAATTCTGAATTACGAAGAGATTATCAATAATGCAGGATATATGATCCCCAAGATATAGAGCTCTGGGAAAAAAAATCTGCTGAAAAAAAGGTAAACCCCAATAAAAAAACCACACCATAAGTTCCCAGCGCAACAGTGTAAAACACAGTATCTTGTGGGATCTGTGAGTCCCCCGGGATATTAATATTCTTGACTGGATAAAATTGTTTTGTGTACCCGTGGTCGCGGTAAAACTACGGGCACGAGAGAGAAAATACACGGACTCACACACAATATAGTGAAAATACTTGTGGTCCTTGAGATCGTGTGTATATTCAAGGGCTGGCTTTTGCTCCCAGTTTCGTCCTTTTTCCCGTTGCCACCCCCGAAACCCCCCTGACCCCAAACTCCCTGACGCGCGTGTTTCTCTGGGTACACAGGTGTACAACCAACGGTAACACGAAATATCCTTGTGGATTCCATCCGTTGAGCCGTAATGCGGCCGCGCATGGAATATCTCTGGCTTTCTGGAAAACCGACAAAAATTCGTTTCAAAGTGCACCCCCACGTGACTGAGCAAACAAATATTTCTTTGCTGCATACATATATTCTGCAATTTCTTCTTGCTGCATCGATGAAAGATATTGCAGCGAAAAATATTAGAGCAGCAATTTTGCGCTCAATTAAATTTATGATTTGATTTGCGCGAGAGGAATTTGAAAAAATGCGTGGATAAGCTTCACCGAAATTTACATTTCGCAAGAAAACACTCGATTTTTGTTAAGAAAAAAAAAAGGAATCGTTTGAACTCGTAGAAAACTTTGTTTTTGCATCATGAGGAATTCTAACAAGTGGATTTTGAAATTGAAAATTGAAATTGTTCATAATATATTTATGAAAAAATGTGGCTTTCAAGAATTATTGTTTCTAATTTTTTTATGTTTCGCACAAAGAGTTCTTTCCAGTTGTCGTTAGAATAGAAAGAATTTTTTAACGATTTCAAATGAAGACTCCGGTGCAGAGCTTTGGGGATTAAATAAATGAATCAGAGCAAAATATTCGGTAACTTGAGGATATTCAAGTGTTTCTTACAGTTTGGTATCGATTACACTCGAGATTCAACTATTTTCAATCATCAAATTTGTAAATTAAATTGCGTGAGAGAAATTTGAAAAGAAGTAATGAATATTCTGCGTCATTCAAATTACATTTTGTACAGATTAATTATCTTTTAAAACATTTGTTGTTTATAAAAAAATAATTGATACCATTTAAACTTTCAGACAGAATTTCCTCGGCTCAAATTTTTTTAAGTTTTTTCGTGTGATTTTCTTGATGAGAAGAAAAGAAAAATAGAATGAAAAAAATTTGAGTCGAGCAAATTCTATAGAAAATATATGAAAAGAATAAGTTATATAGAAAAATCGAATTCTGTTGACTTTTTCTATTGAATGATCTCTATTGAACATGTCAATAGAATCAGCCGAAAACTAATAGAAAGTTTAACAGAAATTTAATAGAATTTTCTAGCGAATTCGATAGGTTTTTCTATTAACTTTTTCCGTGCGTGACTTTAAGATTATTCAGACCCTAGTAATAATATAATAATTGTCATATCTAAAAAAATACTGGAGCAGACGGATAGTTTTTTTTAACCCATCCAATATTTCTAATTCAAGAAAATTTTCTCCTTTCATAGTGACATCACTTCTATTGTATCTCTATCTCCCTCGAGTGAATATACATATAGATAAAAAAATAATCCCTCCTCTGCTCCTCTGCGAAATCATGAAAAAAATCAATCACCTATTATTATTGCCTGAAGGAGGCTCAATCATAAGGGGTTTTGTCATTCAGCCGACAAACTTCAAGAGCCCTCCAGATACGAAGGAGGCCGGGGGGATAAAAAAGAAGTTTGCGATATGCGAAGGCTACGGGCTAAAGCAGGTATAGATGGACGGAGTTGAACGTTCTGGGGGTTTTATAGTTGGATCGAAGTTGGTGTTTGTATCGTGAGCCAGAGCTGATGCACAAGTTGGCTGTATATAGCGTCTCGAAAACAGCCACAAAGGGTTATAATAAGCCGGACGACGTTGAAAGGTTGAAGAGGTCTCGTTCATCGTTGCTGAGATTCTTGAGACGGATCTTCGATGTCTCTCATCAAAATCGCCCTCATCCGTCCTCATGGCTTTCATCACTTATTTCCCTCGAATTTTCATCTTTTCATTTTTTTATGCGGATGGAGAGAAAAATCTGGTATTTTTGGGGCACTCGAACTTTTTCAGTTCCTTTTGAAAGTATTTATTGATAATTTTACTTGGCAACGTTCAAATCAATTTAGTCTAGTGTTTCGTTTCAATATTCATTCTCATTTTAGTAGAATTAATTTATTATTCGCAATTGTCAATTGACAGATTTATAAAATCGTTATAAACTGGTTATTTCAAATAACAATTGCTCGAATGGAAAAAAATCTGGAGAAGCACTGGAAAAATTTCTCAACAAGAGAATATCACTTAATTTGCTTCCGAGGCCTAACAATAACTTGTAGACTCCCTACAAGATGTCTCGTTCATCGTTGCTGAGATTCTTGAGACGGATCTTCGATGTCTCTCGTCAAAATCGCCCTCATCCGTCCTCATGGCTTTCGTCACTTATTTCTCTTGGATTTTCATCTTTTCATTTTTTTATGCGGATGGAGAGAAAAATCTGGGTATTTTTGGGGCACTCGAAATTTTTCAGTTTCTTTTGAAAGTATTTATTGATAATTTTACTTGGCAATGTTCAAATCAATTTAGTCTAGTGTTTCGTTTCAATATTCATTCTCATTTTAGTAGAATTAATTTATTATTCGCAATTGTCAATTGACAGATTTATAAAATCGTTATAAACTGGTTATTTCAAATAACAATTGCTCGAATGGAAAAAAATCTGGAGAAGCACTGGAAAAATTTCTCAACAAGAGAATATCACTTAATTTGCTTCCGAGGCCTAACAATAACTTGTAGACTCCCTACAAGATGTCTCGTTCATCGTTGCTGAGATTCTTGAGACGGATCTTCGATGTCTCTCGTCAAAATCGCCCTCATCCGTCCTCATAGCTTTCATCACTTATTTCTCTTGAATTTTCATCTTTTCATTTTTTTATGCGGATGGAGAGAAAAATCTGGGTATTTTTGGGGCACTCGAACTTTTTCAGTTCCTTTTGAAAGTATTTATTGATAATTTTGCTTAGCATTATTCAAATAATTCTAGTCTATTGTTTTGCTTCAATATTCATTCTAATTTTATTAAAATTGATATATTCTTCGCAGTTGTTATTTGAAATAATCAGTTTTTATAAATTTGTCAATTGATAGATGAAATTATTGATTGATAATTTAATTTAGCGTCATTCAAATCAATCGAATCTATTGTTTCATTTCAATATTCATTCTAATTTCATTAAAACTGATTTATTATTCGCAATTATTATTTGAAATGGTCAATTTATGTATTCAGTGATGGAATCACATTACATGTACATATATTATAAATCTGTCAACTCGACTGGAAAAAATTCTGGAGAAGCACTAAAAAAATCCCCCAATAGGAAAGTAACCTTGTATTTATTTCCAAGGTTCAACAATTACCCCCAGAAATAACGAAAAAATTGGATGTGCCTAATTAAAAAATTGAGGAACTTGAATAAAAATTTCCCTCGCGTATCTCCATTTTTCTCCGTTCTTCAAGGAATAACACAGAGGCTTAAATGTGGTGAGGAAAAAAACTCCTGAAGGGAAGCAGAAGACAATGCATAAGAAATTTTCCAGCAGCAATTTTCAAGTTGTTCCTCCAAACTTTCAGATGTTTGAATTCCCCTTGCATAACCCCAGACAAAATTTAACCTCGAGTTTCCATGTTTCTATTGAGCCTCAGGAAATATTCATGACTTTACTGAAGGCACACGAAGGAAGCATCTCATTTTCCCTCCGTTCTTTCTCCTTGATCTCTATTATTCCAATGGTCTTACAACAGGAAATGGAAAACGAGGCTTTAGACTGACGAGATTAGCGAGGGAGAACGTACCTTGGGCCTCGGAGTTTGAGGGTTGCCCGGTTGAGCCGACGAATGCAATATAAATAAAATTAAAAGGGTACCTTACGGTAAATGCCTCTACGAGGAGATACTCAGAAGGCTTTTCGGTGAGATAAAGTGAGCTTTGTTCATTATCAGGATAGAATGAGATATGAAATGCCTGTAAGAATTGTTATTAAAACTGGTGGAGAGTGTAATTTTCATAAGAGCACGGACCCATTCCCTATTAATTTCAGTTTCCAGCTAAAAGGAGGTTTTCAGCGTAATCCGACTAGACGATTTTCATCACGTATAAATAATAATCCCTTATGTACTATACTAGGGGGGCTACGCCTCCTGCTCGCCTAGCCCAACCCCCATCATCCTTATTGCGAACCTTGTGCCCCTCATTTTGACCCTCATTATACCCCCCGTGACCCTTAATCTGACCCTCGGGACCCGGATTTTGAACCTCGTGACCCTTAATCTGACGCCTGTAACCCTTAATCTGACCCTTGCGACCCTTATTCCAACCGTCGTGACCCTTATTCTCTCGTGATCCTTATTCTGACCCTCATGACCCTGATTCTGAACCTCGGGACCCGTAATATAGCCCTCGTGACCATTATTTTGACCCTCGTGACCCTTGTGACCCACAATTGCCGAGTCTTAATTTCGAGTACCAAATTTTTATCACCAGAAGTCGATTTGGATTTTCATAATATAGAAAGATACCATTAGTTGAAATAAATATCCACGTAATTAAATTCGTAAAACTAAACTACCCAAAGAAAAAAGTCGGAGAAAAATTACCAAACAAGTCAAGTAATCCTACAGCAATCTCGATTTCCAGTGCTAAGTAAACTTTCTCTACCAAAAGTAGTTTTTTCTTTCAGTGTAGATTCAACCATTTTCAATCATCAAATTTGTCAGCTAAATTACGGGAGAAAAATTTGAAAAAAATCACGAATATTCAGTGCCATTCAAATTCCATTTTGCATAGAATTATGATTTTTTTCAACATGCGTTGTTTGTAAATAAATGACTGAAATTGTTTAAATCTAATCTGATGGTCGAATCGCTCTCATCATGTATAAACAATAAAACCCCACCATTGCCTGAAATAAATACTCACGTAGCTGAAGTTATGAAGCCAAACAATTCTCATTGTTGGAAAAATGCAACATGTCAAGGTACTTCGAAGCAAAAGACAAGCAGACCCGCAACTGTGGAGGAATGAGTTGAGGAGTCAGGGAGCGAGAAAACTAACAAAGTGGAGGATAAAAAAATAAACAAGAAAAGTCTTCATAAAGACTTTTCTGCAGCCCTGCAAGGATGACTGCGACTACTTTTTTATAGTCCTTTTTCTCCCATAGAATCTCCTCTTTTTTCTTCTCCATCCCGCGACAAAGACGAGAGGGATTATCGAGGCATCGTTGGCAAGGTGGGAAATCGATGCGATATTTCATCCATTTTGCAATAATCCAGCCTCAGGGGACGGCCCTTCCATCACGGTCTACGTTTAAACTAGGAGTCTTGGGGTTATTGTCGTGTGAAGAGAGAGCGAATTGGTAATATTGGGAGGGGAATTGGTTTGAATGAGCTTTTTCTTGGCGCAGCTGACGTGGAATACTATTCACACTACTAATTGGCATATTCATGCCTGATTATCATTTCAAAGTTATCAAATGTAGAAAATATGGAGGTATTTTAACAGGGGGATTTAATGTGGGGAAATTCGTCGATTTGTGCTTCACGTATATTTTATACTCGAATGTGGAATGGGTGTTTCAATTTGAAGATGATTATTTCGTACCAGCCCGGGCTGTACCAAGCGCTCTCAAGTGTAACATAAGGGTCAGACACTAAGTGTGAGAATATAAGGGTCAAAAGGTGGAGGTTAAAAAATGAGGATCGGAATATTAGAATCAAAAACTGAGGGCCTGAATGTAAAGGTGAAGGAATGAGGGTCAGAATGTTAGGGTTAAAAAAAGAGGGTCAGAATATTAGGATCAAAAAATTAGGGTCAGAATATAAAAGTAAAAAAAGTGGGTGTCAGGCAATGAGGGTCATATAAGGGCTAAAAGTGGTGATCAAGCATAATATATGACTTATATTTAGACCCTCATTGCCTGACACCCACTTTTTTTACTTTTATATTCTGACCCTAAGGTTTTGACCCTAATATTCTGACACCTAATGCCTGACCCTTTTATTACACTTAAGAGGGCTTGCTACAACCCGGCCTGATACAAAAAAATCATCTTCGAAGTGAAATACCCATCCCTCAATTGAATATAAAATATATTTGAATCAAGTTATTTTAATTTATTAAACAATTAATATTAAACAATATTGATTCAGTAGCTAAGTGGTAAAACGGTACAAGTCAATTTTGACTGTCGACCAGTTTTCAATGAATATTTCGGAATCTAAGGGAGATAGCAAAATTTTTGTTAAGATATTTTTTGTAGAGTCGATTGAGAGCTACAACAAATGTAATTACTAAAATTTCGCTACTCCCTTAGATTCGGAAATATTCCTCAAAAACTCAACGGAGACATTAGTCGACTTAAACCGCTTCACCACTTCGCTACTGAATTGTTTATTGTTATTTGATTATAAATCTATTTGATGTTACAAGAAGGGGTAACGGATGTGATCTTTGTGCCCCGGCAGGCCCTTGGGACCTTTAGGGTCATAAGGGCCATAAGGGTCACAGGGTACACCAAGGCTACAAGGGCCAAGGGGGTCAAAATCCCTTATTTGATCATTTGATTACAAGTTTTCATACTTGAATCAAGTATATTTCATAGTCGAGTCAAGAATAAAATAGTTGAGTTGAATATATTTTACACTCAATGCAGGTATATTTGTTTTCCGATTAATGCATAACGCATTTACCTCAAATAACCGAGCACAAAGTCACGTACCTCAGTCTTCACATAAGAACTACTCAAAATAATCATTTCAATCATCTCCACAAACTCCTAAATCCCAAAAAAAAATCAAAGAAACGAGATTTGATGACATCAGGGTGACGCCATAAATCTCCCGAGGCACGAGGTTAAAAGTACCTGTACCGATCGCTCGATTAGCACGTTCTCGCGTTCACCCACAAGTAAAGCCTGTTACAACCCGCAAAACTTTAGCTTAGGGTTTTCGGATGAATTGTGGTTGGGAAGTTGTCAGGCTAAGCCCCCCCCATAGTCGACTTCGTATAACCTATTTTGAATATATATACAGAGTTGAAGCAGACGTGCGAAAGGGTGGTGAACACAGTTTGGAATACGTGTACTAGGCGGTCTATCAGGTACCTAATACGTGAGGGTCTTGTAGATGTACTTGTCCATGGAATTTATGCGCAGGTTAGTTGTGGATGCAGAGGGCTTTCTGGTAATAGTACCGGACTCTCCTGCTTTTTGAATTTCACTCGTGTGTTCAAAGTTGATGGCTTCGTTTCATCAACTTTGCCACGTTAACATTTCATAATTATAATTTATCAGAACGAAATAATCAACAGTTGGAATGAGTTTCATTTGTCTCGATGTTAATTGTTCATTCGTTGGGGCCTGTAACGCTGACATTAGGGGAAATGTCAATTTTGCATCTTAAATCTTCACTCAGAATGAGAAAAATTATTTCAGGGGCTTTATTGACTACGCAATGCGTTGTTTTTTGAGTGCGGAGCACCTAATTATTTCTAGAATTTATGGAATGAATGAAGAAAGAAAGCAAGAGTTGATTGAGCGTCAAATGGAAAAGAAAAATTACGAAATGATTGAATCGAATATTGAGAAATTGAGTGCACAATAATATTTGTTACATCTCATGGAGAATTGTGAAATGTGTGATTGTTTTTTCGTTAATTACTAGGGGGCTACGCCCTCTCCTCGCTCCGCTCGCCACCCCCCGTATGACCCCCATCATTCTTATTCTAACCTTTGTGACCCTTAATCTGACCCTCGTGACACTCATTATATCCCTCGTGACCCTTAATCTGATCCATATGACCCTTGCGAGCCTTATTCTGACCCTCACGACCTTTGTGACTTCTAATCTGACCCTCGTGACCCTTATTTTAACCCTTGCGACCTTTAATTGTGGAGTCTTAATTTCGAGTGTCAATTTTCTATCACCAGAAGTCGATTTGGATTTTTATAATATCGAGAGAGAAAAGTTGAATAAAAATTACTTAGAAAATCGTTGCAAATTTTACTGTACGAAAGGTAATCGCGGAGCGAAGTATAATTCAATGAAAAAATACCTGTTAGTGGAAGATATTTTACGATTCGTTCGGTAAAAAATTATTCTGCGTAACAGAAAAATTATACGCAGTATTTTTAAAGTTTCGGCACAAGTTATTCTCACGTTCAGTAAATTTTCCTGGACCAACGGAGAAAAATCCGAGTCTATTCGTCTCGCAGACTGTAAAAAATCTTATTTACAGTTCGACCAATTGTACATCGCAAGCGCCTAAAAACTTCGTTTTATATTTTTTCCGATTCAAAGCGGCGCATGGCGTGAAATTTTTCAGAGAATTACATCGTTCCATCACACCAAAGTCTTGAGAAAAAGAAGAAAATTGAATACTCCCCAACGGAAGGTGAAACTCACCGTGAACGGTATGAGTGAATTCTTAACCGACGGGATCATCCACTGCTGACAGAGAGACATCACCACCTGGCAGCCAACGAATACTTCAAAGATTCGTTTTATCAAGAACCTGAAATCAGAGGAGCAGATACAAATCGTTAGTTGGTTCAATCACTCGTGGACGAGAAAAAATTGGGGACTCAGACAAGTGGAAAGGATACACTCGGAGTTGAATCGTGAATCTTCGTATTTTCTGGTCCAGTTGGAGGCACACACAGACCGGTTAAAACAGGTCGGATGTGCAAAGTGAAATACATCACTCGTGGGTATAACTGTCGAGAGTTTGTTGCCTCCCACTTGGTCTTGCAACAATGGCATCCACTCGAATCTAATTCAACGAGTGCCTTTTCACATTGGGTCCCTTACAATGCGTCGTGTCTACTCGTCTGACTTTCATTCAGAGGAAAAAGGAAAAAAAAATATAAGGTAGCAAAGAGGGTAAAAAAAAACAGAAGAACGAGGGAGAAAAGAAATGAAAATGAAGAAAGTGAAAAGACTTCTGTGTAATGCAGACAAGAAAGGAACGAGCGAGAGAGACTTGTAGATGAGCAAGAAATGGGATGGAGCAAAGACTGGTGCTCATTTACGAAGCTAAAACTTTACGGAACAGTTTTCTCTATTTCTTTTTCTCCTCAACTCCTTTCCCACTAGTTTTAGATAGAATAAACGTGTATGCCTCCCTCAATGAACACAGATAAATTCAATCGAACTGACCTTTTACCGATCCCCGTGATCGATCGGTGCAAAACTTTTTCCAACGAATACATTTAAAGTTTCTTAAAATGTTGAAAACAGTTGTTACCTTTTTCGTATTCTCTGTGTACGTGGAAAGTTCAGCTCGTAGCAGAGTGTTGGTGCTAGTATGTAGTAGATGAGATCGCCAATGTGAAGATTATCCGGATACTGAACCAAAAGACTTGACCCGTTAGCGTCATGCCATACTTCCTCCGATTCGGTGCTACATTGATGAACTGCCGAAGCTGTTGGTGGTAAAATACACTGATTAAAATAATGGCGAGAAAAATGTGTCGTATCTGCTAACTTCTTAATGACTTATTTCCAATGAATTAAAATGAAACGTCTTTTCTGTTTAAAAACGAGACGTTTGATAGACCAGACACGAAATTTTCTTTAGTAAAAATCGATTTGGATTTTTACAATGTAGAGAGATATTGAGACCCTTCTTTTGACCATGTGACCCTTAATCTGATCCTTGTTACTCTTATTTTGGCCCTTGATCTGACCCTTGTGGCCCTTATTCTGACCCTTATGGCCCTTATCTTCACCCTCGTGACCCTTATTTCAAACGTCATAACCCTTATTCTGCCCCTCATGGCCCTTGTGACCCTTAATTTGGGAGTCTTAATTTCGCGAACCAAATTTTTATCACCAGAAGGCGATTTGAATTTTTACAATATAAAGAGATCTTGAGACCCTTCTTTTGACCCTTGCGACCCTTGTTACTCTTATTTGGATGCTTAATCTGACCCTTGTGGCCCTCATTCTGACACTTGAAGCCCTTATTCTGACCTTCATGGCCCTTATTTTCGCCCTTGTGACCCTTAATTTCAGTCTTAATTTCAAGTATCAAATTTTTATCGCTACAAGTTGATTTGGATTTTTACAATATAAAGAGATATTGAAACCCTTGCTTTGACCCTTGCGACCTTTAATCTGATCCTTGTGACACTTATTTAGGCCCTTAATTCACCCTTGTGACCCTTATTTGGCCCTTAATCTAACCCTTGTGACCCTTACTCCGACCCTCATTACCCTTATTTTGACCTTCGAAACCCTCATAACCCTTGCGAGCCTCAATTTCGGAGTCTCAATTCCAAGTACCAAATTTCTATCACCAGAGGTCGATTTGGATTTTTACAATATAGAGAGATTCAGGCGCATAATGATATGAGTCGTCGTATGTCAATCGGCTGCGACCAAAAATCCAGTCTTACTGGTAGAATTTCTTCAATTATCCAAATCCGATGGATAATCCAATTTGGAATTCAAATCAGGCAGGAAGATTGGTGGATTGGAAGGAGGTACGATGAAGCGCGGGAGGGGCGGGGTGGTGGGGGCGGGGGAGGACTAGGGGGTTGGGGGTGCCTTCACTATAGGCGGCAAGCGGGTGGCGGACTCCTAACAGGTCAAATTGGAAAATTTATCCGTTCATCTTCTTTCCCTCTCCCACAATCTCACGGCGTCTGCTGGGGACCTTCACTTTCCTTGAATATCGCACCGACCAAACCATCAGATACTGAAGGATTACCAACAACTACGCGCCACGGATGCCTTGTCGATGTCTTGCCATGCTTTCCTCGCCTCCTCCCCCTCCCCCCTGCCACTTTGACGCCTCCAGATTCCTCATTCCCCGGGTCTTCCTCCTTTTACGTGCCAACGACGTAACGAGCGCGAGGCATCCGGCTCAAATGAAATTCCAGAACGTTTTTCTTTGCTGGGTTGTCTGTGAGCATGACTATCTGCTGGGGATTCTTTCGCATTTTTTAGTCCTTCGTCTTATCGGATCGCCCTTATCCGTTTTCCGGGGGAATGACGTCTGCTTCATCAGCAGGTTCAATACTCAATTATTGAATCAATATGATATTTCACGGGGGTCGCTGTGCGCGGAGGCGGAAATGGGGACAAGTTAGGAGGCAAAATTGTTTTTACTGACATTCCCGGTACATTGCTGGGAAATTTTTATGAAGTCACGATTTCACGGACATTGGAACTTCATAACTTCGGGGAAAAATTAATGGGAACTGTGAATTTCTGTCCTAAAATCGGAAAAACTTAGTTGATGTATTCCCTATTTTTTAATTAATTGGAAATTCTGGGTAATTCTGCGTATTTTCTGCGTATTGAATATTCATGTTTTGATGGACAAATCAAATAGGTTGAGGAATTGTTGTCTTCACGTTGCTTAAAACTTTGAAATTCTATTGATTTTTCAAAAAATATAACGTTTTGCAAATTTTCAAATAAATCCAAATAACGATTATTGCTATCGCCTTCATCTTCGAACTCGGTCAAAAGGACATCCAAACAAATCTTTTAAGCCATCATTCAATGAATTTAGAACATTTTTTTAGTTATCGTGCAACAACCGATTTTCGAAAAAATTCGAAAATTAAAAAAACTAATGAATGAATTAAAATTTCATTGATGGCAATTGAGAGGACTCAACACTACCTATATTTGACAAAAAACATTGAATTTCATGCAGTCATTAGTGAACGTTTGTTAAGCAACACGACATTTCATTTCGACCGTCGCACAGTCTGCCATGAGCAGGCAGTTTCTACTTGACACGCGGGAATTATTCTGTTCCCCTGAATTCCTGCCGCCAAGACAAAAAATCCCGCCGCCAGAGGGGAATTCCTCTGGCTCTTACCCCACACGACTCTGTAATAACCCCCGGATATTAAACATAAAAATTCTCCAATTGTCCCCTCCCCCGAAGAATTAAGCAAAAAGAAATAACTCGAATCAGACGAGCAATCGAGCAAATGCCGCCCGGTTAGACATGGTGATTGCGTGTCGTTGACTCATTTCAATTCTACGGCTTCCAGAAAATATCCCCCGCCAGGGGCTCAATTCCACGTAAATGTCGATCGTTATGATGTTGGGTAGTTGCGTGTTGTTAAAAGTCCGTCAGACGATACCGGCAATTTTTCCAAAGGCCAATTTCTCTCGCGGTTTCCATGAAACTTAAATTGAAGAGAGAAAAAAAAGCATTGAAGAAATGATTTTCAATCGTTGTTATCCGCTTGAAACTTCAACGTTTCAGAGTGCGTCAGAAATAGAAAATAGCTTTTTCATGAAGAACATCGATACTGTTCGCTACATCGAAATTCGTAACCTTTTTCTGACGTGGAGGAACAGTTTTCAATCTGCGAACGAATGAAAAAGCAAACCCGGAGGTTTTTTGAATTAAACAAAATTCATTCAAATCAATTTGAATATTTGCGTTTTAATTTACTAAAAATAAAAAGTTGTTTTAATATAAATAACGTAAATGTCGGTTTTTATGATGTTTGATAGTTGCGTGTTGTTAAAAGTCCGTCAGACGATACCGGCAATTTTTCCAAAGGCCAATTTCACTCTCTCGGTTTCCATGAAACTTAAATTGAAGAGAGAAAAAAAAGCATTGAAGAAATGATTTTCAGTCGTTGTTATCCGCTTGAAACTTCAACGTTTCAGAGTGCGTCAGAAATAGAAAATAGCTTTTTCATGAAGAACATCGATACTGTTCGCTACATCGAAATTCGTAACCTTTTTCTGACGTGGAGGAACAGTTTTCAATCTGAGAACGAATGAAAATGTAAACCCAAAGGTTTTTTGAATTAAACAAAATTCATTCAAATCAATTTGAATATTTGCGTTTTAATTTACTAAAAATAAAAAGTTGTTTTAATATAAATAACGTAAATGTCGGTTTTTATGATGTTTGATAGTTGCGTGTTGTTGAAAGTCCGTCAGACGATACTGGCAATTTTTCCAAAGGCCAATTTCACTCTCTCGGTTTCCATGAAACTTAAATTGAAGAGAGAAAAAAAAGCATTGAAGAAATGATTTTCAGTCGTTGTTATCCGCTTGAAACTTCAACGTTTCAGAGTGCGTCAGAAATAGAAAATAGCTTTTTCATGAAGAACATCGATACTGTTCGCTACATCGAAATTCGTAACCTTTTTCTGACGTGGAGGAACAGTTTTCAATCTGAGAACGAATGAAAATGTAAACCCAAAGGTTTTTTGAATTAAACAAAATTTATTCAAATCAATTTGAATATTTGCGTTTTAATTTACTAAAAATAAAAAGTTGTTTTAATATAAATAACGTAAATGTCGGTTTTTATGATGTTTGATAGTTGCGTGTTGTTGAAAGTCCGTCAGACGATACCGGCAATTTTTCCAAAGGCCAATTTCACTCTCGCGGTTTCCATGAAACTTAAATTGAAGAGAGAAAAAAATCATTAGAGAAATGATTTTCAGTCCTTGTTCTTCGCTTGTACGGAGAAAATTATTTGGTGAAATTCAACAACTTGTTGATAAATTTTATCCACCAGTTTGTTGAAATTCAGTAAATAATTTTCTCCGTGTGAAAATACCTTCTTCAATTTTTAATTTCTGAGATCGAATAAAAATGTAAACCCAGAGGTTTTTTTAATTAAAAAAAAGTCATTCAAATTAAGTAAATGAGTTTATTCAAGGGGCTCATAATAAAGTTTTCATTCAAACATAAACTTGACTGTTATTTGAATTGTTAGTCATATAAAATGAAAATGTTTTTTTAAATATAAACAACGTGAATGTCGATCGTTGTAATGTTTAATAGTTGTGTGTTGTTTATCTCCGTCAAACGATACAGGCAATTTTTCCAAAAGCCAATTTCACTCTCTCAATTTCCATGAAACGTAAATTGAAGAAAGAAAAAAAACCATTAGGCAAATGATTTTCACTACTTGTTATTCGCTTAAAACTCCGGCGTTTCAGAGTGCACGAAGAACAGACAATCCTCCTCCACGTTTTTCCTTCACATACGAGGGTAGAATATTGCAAACATTATTCTAACGTGAAGGAACAGTTTTTAATCTCAGAACGAATGAAACTGTAAACCCTGAGGTTTTTGAGTTAAATAAAGTGTATTCAAATCAAGTTAATAAATTTATTGAAGAGGCTCATAATGAAGCTTTCATTCGTAGGCCAATTTCCTCTCTCGGTTTCCACGAAAATTAAATTGAAGAGAGAAAAAAAAACATTGATGAAGAAATGACTTTCAGTCACTGTTGTCCGCTTGAAAGTGCATCGTCTCAGAGTGCGTCAAGGATACACAATGCCTTCTTCACATTATTCTTCCACATACGGAGAAAAAAATATATTGCAAAAATTATCCTGACGAATTTTTTTAGAATTAAATAAAGTTTATTCAAACCCAGTAAATAAGTTTATTCAAGGGGCTTATCATAAAGCTTCCATTCAAACTTAAAGTTGACTGTTATTTGCGTTTTTATTCGCATCAAATTACGCATTTCATTCAGCTACTGATCCAACACCAGAAAATCACTGAAATTCTTGATTTTTCAATGAAGCGATCACCTGAAATTCCAATGGCAATGTCTCTTGGTAAAAATTCTCGACATTTAACCCAGAAAATTCAGACGCAAATTTTCACGTTTCATACTGCCGCCCGACTACATTACGTTCGGTAATTGTACCCACATCGCGACGGAATTGGAGAGAAAATAAATTGAAATGAAATAGTATAAACTAATCTAGTAACGTTCGCTAGTTTATTGAAGGAGATTTTGTACAGAAATTTCGGGCATTCGTTCGTCTGAAACCACTTTGATCGGTAGAATTATATTTTTTTATCAGTGTAATTCAAATATTGTCATTGAAATAAGTATTTCATTTTTATTTTATTGCAGAAATTTTTGATTTGTTATGTTTGGAAATACAGAATTCAAAATTTTATCGAAAAAGCAATGAAAATTGTTGATTATTCTTGTTTTCCAAAAGTATGTGCAAAGGAATGATCTTCTCTGCAAGAAATATCCGCACAGCAAAAATAATCGGTTCCCAATATGTAATGATCAATCGATCATTTCACATTGAACAAATATCGACTTTACGGATAAAAAATGATGTGTATGTACTACAGCCCCCGTTACATAAGGGAAAAGCTTCTGATCCAACACCAGAAAATCAATGAAATTCTTGATTTTTCAATGAAGCGATCACCTGAAATTCCAATGGCAATGTCTCTTGGTAAAAATTCTCGACATTTAACCCAGAAAATTCAGACGCAAATTTTCACGTTTCATACTGCCGCCCGACTACATTACGTTCGGTAATTGTTCCCACATCGAGACGGAACTGGAGGAAAAATAAATTGAAATGAAATAGTATAAACTAATCTAGTAACGTTCGCTAGTTTATTGAAGGAGATTTTGTACAGAAATTTCGGGCATTCGTTCGTCTGAAACCACTTTGATCGGTAGAATTATATTTTTTTATCAGTGTAATTCAAATATTCTCATTGAAATAAGTATTTCATTTTTATTTTATTGCAGAAATTTTTGATTTGTTATGTTTGGAAATACAGAATTCAAAATTTTATCGAAAAAGCAATGAAAATTGTTGATTATTCTTGTTTTCCAAAAGTATGTGCAAAGGAATGATCTTCTCTGCAAGAAATATCCGCACAGCAAAAATAATCGGTTCCCAATATGTAATGATCAATCGATCATTTCATATTGAACAAATATCGACTTTACGGATAAAAAATGATATGTATGTACTACAGCCCCCGTTACATAAGGGAAAAACTTCTGATCCAACACCAGAAAATCAATGAAATTCTTGATTTTTCAATGAATCGATCACCCGAAATTCCAATAGGAATGTCTCTTGATGCAAATTCTCGACATTTAAACCAGAAAATTCAGACGAAAATTTCCATCACTTTTCATTCTGCCGGCCGACTACATTACGTTCGGTAATTGTACCCACATCTTCTGGATAATTTCTACTGTACATTTTTCTCCCGGAAACTTTTATTAGCGAGCCTCTTTACTTTACGGATATAAATTACATTTTTTCATTCCTCCATTTTCAATCACGCCTCCAGGGGGAGGGGGAAAACGCTAGGATGGCCCGTAATTCCAGCGTTGTACCTTCAGGATTCCTCGGGTGCCCCCAGACCCACCGCCACCAACTATCCTCCTTCCCACCCTGGTTCATATATCTCGAAGGTCGCCTACTGAGAAATGGGGGTGTGGTGAAAGTGGAGAAAAGCACGTAGCCACAATGTATGGCCGTTAAAAGAGCCGGGAAACGTAAGAGGAATCTCGAAAATTAACTCTACTACCTGGGTAGTAGAGTGTGGCAACGTCGTTGGTTTCTTTCGTCGAACCAGAGCTGGCAATTTTACGCTGAACAATTGCTGGAGGCCCTTAAATTGCTGAAATGCCAGAGACACGCCCATTGAAATCCACATGTACCCGACTAATTCCAGGTTTTTGCGGACATCTAATGGCTTGTGTTATTTCTCTTACTCTGCACTATAGGGTGGCAAATTTTTGAATGAAATTTCCGGTACACTTCATCGAAATTTTTATCAGATTACACTGTTGGAAATTTTTGGAAACTTCGTGGAAAACGGGGTGGTAGTTCCCATGCGAGTGACATTGAATCCGATTTAGGGAAAAAATGGTTATGAAATTTCATGTGAGACGTAAATTTCATAACTTGAGTGAATTTTCAGTAGTAATTTCACGAGACCTCCAAAATTATCGGATATTCCCTGATTGTTTTGTTGCGTAGCAACGAGAAGGAGAAGTTTTGCAGATTAAAATGCCGAGCGCGCAGCGCGAGGGATTTTTGTGCAAAACTTATCCCGACCGGTGATACGCAGGAAAACATCACGGAAATATCCGATTAATTTTGGAGGTCGAGTGGTATTCGACGGATTATTTTTGGTAATCGGCTCCTTCCCAAACCGACTCATTTTGATTTTCTTCATGACATTCTTTCACTCCACAGGATAATATTTGACAGTTATTTGGTTAGAGAAACAATTGCAGAGCTAGAGGAAAATTATCAAAAGCTACAAGGAAATTATCAAAGCTAGGGGGAAATAACCGCTGCAATTTTAATTGGGAAGTACTTCATGTTATTGAATACTGAACTCTGATTGGCCCAGGGAAGGCCAGATCCGATTACCAAAAATAATCAATGGAAAATGAATATTCAGAAGCAAAATGACATGAATTATCTATTTTTCCTTGAATTCTCCTGATTTTTCCGCATTTTCACGGAATAATTGAACTGAAAAATCAAGTATTTTATTGTTTTTCACATCATTCAAACAGAAAATCAATGGAATATTTGGCTTTTTAATGACAAGATTTCCTGAAATTTCAGTGGAAATTAAACACGATAAAAATTTCCAGGATTTAACGCGGAAAATTTAGACGAAAATTTTTAACAGTGAAAAGTTCTATCGACATTTCAAAGAGTTCATTGAGAAGTAATTGAAAACTCAAAATTTCGGAGGAAAATGAATGAAATTCGTCAATTCCAGTTCAATTATTCCATGAGAATTAATAGAAATCCCGAAAATTCAGGTGATTATTTTTCCAATTTGAATTTCACGTGGTACAATCAGCGTGGTTATCAACACAGTTAAAAAAAAAATTCTCCGGTAGTTGCTTTCAGTGAAATAAACTCCTCATTGAAATTGACCGATCGATTCTATCTCATGATTCAATTCTGTTGGCCGATATTTGGATGGAAACGATAATGTCCGGAATACCATCGAAGTTTTAAAATTAATCAGGTAACGAAGTCATCAAGTTTTTCAGGAAAAAATCACTCGCATTTCGGGCTCAAGATTTTTTTAAACAGAAAAACTTCATTCTTGCAATCAACCTATCTGGAATTTTAAAGCTCTTTTGGTATTATAAGTGAATATTCATGTTTTCATTAAAAATTCGAGTGAATTAGAGAATTCTCGGCTTCCCGGTGCTGAAAAAATCGAAATTCCATTGCAATTTCACAGAATTTCCACTGAATTTCAGAATGTCATGATCTTTCCCCCAATCCCAGCTCACTGTCGCTCTCCTGAAAATTACTACTCAACTGCTAACACAATTCCACTTCCTTTCTGACACTGCGGGCAATTTCTCTACAAGAGATGACGCATTTAGCTCAAGAAATTAGTTCTGTGATATTCAGCCATTTTTCCTCTGAGTGTAGCTTTTGAAATAACTTGCCATTAGATTAATCACATAATTGAAAATTTAATAACCCCGTTTTCGTACCGCTCGGATAACCTCATCACTGTGATCACTCATATGACTGATTGTTATAGAGGTAAATTAAATTTCGCAGCACATTATAATTGCATGTATATAATCACTCCAAATTAATTGGAGTATTATGGGTCTCTAGCGAGAAGGATTGATTCACTCACCCTGCAGATTATTATATGACAGCGATTGTCTCCGCATTCTGCTCTGGGTCGCTGATTTTTTCGTACTCGTGCGGCACCACATGTTGACCTGAACGTATGACCATAGTTTCAGGAATAAGATGGCGTAGAGCATACACACGTACATGGACCCAACTGCAAATGAAGAAGAGAGAAGAGCTAAATATTTTTTTCACAAATAAAAAACATTTTCGTTAATTAGAAAATTGTTTCCCGTTTTTTACGCTTTTTTTTTAATAATCAGATAGTAAACTTTATGGTTTAATAACCATGTCTTCATCTGGATGAAGAAAACATTTTTTTATATTAAAAAAAAATCATTTACTGGAGTGAATAAGAATGCACATAAAAATCAAGTTCAAGTGTGAAGAAATCACTCATTCAATTTTATAACCACAAGTTACTAAAAATTATGAACGCTCCCCTGACCACGAAAGCTTTTTTTCCTCAATGAAATTCATTGTCTCAATTTTTATCTTTCGACGCGCATATATACAAGTAAAAAAAATATCGTTAATAAAATTACTTTTGCCAAAGAATCATTTTCCTGACAGAACTATTTATTTTTTTAGAATGATAATGCTACGTATGATGTTGAATGAACTCCATTAATAATTATTAACATTAAGAATTATTTCAGAAAATTGCAAAATAATAAATTTGAAAAAAATTGAAAAATAATAAGAAGTGTTGAATCAGTATCATATGTAGCAAAATCATCTCATAATTCAATATAATAATGTTTAACGACGGACATGGACCCCCTGGGAATGAGTGGCGCTTAAAAAAGAATTAATTCATCTCACAGAAAATTATTCCTCGGCAGTTTTAAAAAATGATGAATCCTCCCTTGACCACAAAACCTTTTATTTCTCAGTGAAATTCATTTTCTCAATTTTTATCAGTAAATAAAAAAAAATTTTATCAGTCGACGCGCATATGTACAAGTGAACTAAAAAAAACGTCGTTGAAGAGATTGAATCATCGCATCGAGAGCCTTCCATTGTGACATTCCGCCTGTACAGGACATTTCAAGTTGAATTGTAAAAAGAAAAACTGATGTCTTATCATCATCATCTCGTTTTCCTTTTGTCCCTCTCCCTTGAAAAGCATTCACACCACTGCAAAGTTGTAGCCCGTCAGTGGAATAACTCCATTTCGTTCTCTCAACAGTATATTCCTATCCACGTATTCTCACTCAGTGAGTCCCTTTGTCCCAGGTACTTGATTATCCCATGGGAAATTCACAGAAATACGTTTCATCGTGCCAAGCTTTTCCAGTACTCTTAAAGCTTTATCAGGGCCAAGCCGCTCTATTTCACTGGACCCCAACAGCGTGTAATTGTTTTAGTCGTTGAAAATAATGGATTGATGACATCATTAACGACTAGTTATATTTCATGCTGATGAGGGAGCTTCATCACTCCAAATTTAATAATTTGTTTGGGAGACAGTGACAAATAGACGGGGAGTGAAACGTATTCATGAGTACGAGTTGCCGCAATTTTCCACCATCGGGTCCTGTAGACTCGGAAATATCTCGCTATCTCGGTGCATTGTCACACTGAATTGTCTTTCAGATGATTGCAACTCTGGAGATAGGGGATGAAGTCTTCACGGCTCTCGTGAAATAAGTTGTCGCATCATTCGTTTTCAGGTTGTTCTCGGTATTGATCGAGTTCGTCCTCGACTTTCGATGCAGTACACATTATTTCATTGATGAGGGGCGCGTCAATAGACTCGTGAATTCTTCGGTAATCGAGGGAGTGAAAATTGTCTGAGAGGGGTAGAATTGTACTGGGAGAAATTGTTCATTCGAAGTCAATAAATTTCACTTGGAATTAATGAATTATTACACAATAATAATCCGATAAAAATTTGAGTCTTCAATTCTCAATTTCTGTCTTTTATTTTATTCATTCTATCAGAAGACAAAAAGAAATTGAATCTACGCGTAATCTTCTATTGTTGTAAATAAGATATTGATTTTAAAACGTTCCGGACACATTGAAAAATTATCTTTTTAGGTCTTCCCCAGTTTTTTGCACTTGGAATGAATGAATTATTATACAATAATAATCCGATAAAGATTTTAGTGTTCAATTCTGAATTTCTGTCACTTATTTTATTCATGCTATCAAAAGACAAGGATAAAAATCGAATTTATGGGTAATCTTCTATTATTCTAAATAACATATTGATTTTAAAACGTTCCAGAGACATTGGAAAATTTTTTTTTTCAGTTGTTTGCACTGTTTTTTGCATTTTTGGAATTTCGTCTCGCTGAAATGTTAATGTCTCTCTAATATTTAGAGAAAAAAGTGATTCGAAGTTCCCACCGATGTGAAGAAGAAAAAAAACTATTTCATTTTTTTTATTTAACCGATTATCTTTTTAAAATTCTTTTTTCATTTCCTATTCATAATAATAATTAGAATCCGACTATAGGAATGAGGAGTGTGGATATCCATTTACCATATGAAGAGAAAAATAGATATTAAATTTTCAGTAATACATGGAGATATTTTTTTATTACCCTAATGAGATTTCGAACGACTTTTGTGTTGTGTTTATTTTAATCGCAAAAAAACACTTCTCATTGATCTTTAACATAATTCCTCTTCAATCAACATTGTAGCTCGTGAATTAAGGAAAAATATACATATAATAAGAATAATAATGGATAAAAGTATATTTTACTAATTCTTAAGATGGAACTGGAAAGAAAATAAATTGAAATAAAATAGTGTAAACTAATCTAGTGACGTTCGCTAGTTTATTTTAAACACTGAGAAAAATATATGATACTGTCACGCAAATATGTTTCGGGCAAGAATCTATAAGAATACTTTGTACAGAAATTTCGATCATTCGTTTGTCTGAAACAAATTGATTGGCAGAATTATATTTTTTCATCAGTGTAATTCAAATATTCTCATTGAAATAAGTATTTTATTGTTATTTCATTGTAGATTTTTGATATGTTATGTTTGGAAATGGAAAATTCAAAATTTTATGGAAAAACCAATGGAAATTGTTAATGATTCTTGTTTTCCAAAAGTACGTGCAAAGAAATGATCTTCTCTGCAGGAAATATCCGCATGACAAAAATAATCTGTTCCCAATATGTAATGATCAATCGATTATTTCAAATTGAACAAATATCGACTTTATATACGGATAAAACATAAAGTGTATGTACTACAGCCCCCCTTATATAAGGGAAAAGTAACATATAATAAGGAACACGATGCGATGGAAAAAATCTCCGATATAATCTGGTATGTCATGCGCACGTGTGGTTGACGTGACACCATACCAATAATTTCAGCTGTCTGCCAGGGTATAAGAACTCCCTAGTTATAGAAGTCGGTATTAATTTCAATATCTGAATACGTAATCCTCAATTTAACTGCAAATTCGAATGGTTTATATTCAAAAAAAGGGGGACAAATGTGAAATGAATGGTGATAGTTTTGACAATTAATTCTCCCAACGGCTAAAAACTTTATATTTATAATGTTAGAATTTCCCAGGATTTATACCCTGTCATGATGCATACCGTAGCAGTAATTCGCTACTTACGTCGCACGAAATCGTTGTACAGTAGACTGTACCGTTGAATCGCAACAAGAAACTGTCTGGATCTCTGGCACTGTATCCAGCTGGCAAGGAAGCGTAATCACCGAGGCGAGTTACCCTGCGTAAAGTTGTATTTTGGCAAACGCAGTGCATTTCGTTTTCAGATTAAAGGGAAAACCCATCTTCTTCATCATGGGTTTTTATCAATGGTGCAATTAGGCTCCTTGGTTTTCATTCGGGAAGAATTCGAGAAGAATTGCTGTGGTATTAGTGCGGAAAAATGAGGATTTTTTTACACGCTTTTGGTAATCTAGAAAAATTCACAGCTAGCGCAATAACATTTTTTTTCCGTAATTGAAGAATGGGTTGTCAGCAATTTTTAGCGGAATCAACCACTAAGTTACTAATCCCGAAATTTTTTATTGCCACTGTTAGGAGTTTACCCCCGAAATTTGAACTAATAAATTTAGAAATTTGTAATCAGAATTTCTTATTGCATTTTTGGGAAATTTCCATTTTTTTAAATTGAAAATCAGTTTAATTCGGGAATATTTAATTGAATTACAATTTACCGGTCCATATGACAAGGAAAATTATTGAAAATTCAGGCAACTATTTTCCTGGATATCCAGTGTATTAAAAAATCCGTTGAATGTGATGTTCAGCGAATTTTCTGCTCGATTCTGAAGCTGTAGAAAAATTCCCCGACAGTGTAATCAAATTTCATTTGATTCCATGATTTAAGAATTGATTGCCAACAAGTTTCCCCCGAATTACCTGCAAAATTCATAAAGCCAAAAATTTGTTTTCGCCACTGTTAGGAATTTACCCCTAAAATTTTAATTAACAAATTTAGAAATTGTTAATCATAACTGATTTTTATGAAATTTCCATATCCTTTTTTTATTAAAAAATCACTCGATTTGTGAAGTATCTAATGAAATTGCAATTTTCAGGTCCATATGACAATGAAAATTCTTAAAAATTGTGAAAATTCAGATAACCATTTTCCTGAATTTGCAGTGCATTGAAAATTCAGTTGAATGTGATATTCAGCCAATTTCCAACCAGAAATTTTCTATTGCCACTGTTACAAATTTACCCCTAAAATACCAACTAAAAAATTTAAATATTTTAATCATAACTCATTTCTATGAAATTACCATATATTTTTAAATGAAAAATCACCTAAATTCTGGAATAACTACTGAAATTTCAGTTTTCAGATTCTGAAAATTCATGCAGCTACACGGAGAGAAATTTTTTAGAAAAATTCTAGTGCTAGCACGGGAACAGAGGCGCAAAGGGACGGCCAGGACAAAATTCCAGTGCCAGCACTAGAAATTATATTGGGGAAAACGTGAATTTTTCCCCGTATTTCTGTGAAAATTTCATAGAAATCCCCAGAAATTTTACCGGAAATACCAAAAAATTTTACCTTAACAGCACTAGAATTTTTCACAGCCCGTAGATTGTAATTTTTTCCAGTACTCGTACTAGAATTTTTCTAGAAAATTTCTGAATTATCAACCCGTTAAAAATTCGATGGAGTATGATCTTTAATTTTGACAATAAGTTCAAGAAACCTAACTGTCAATATAAATTCTCGCCTAACATGAAAAACTCAATTTCAGTGAATTTCCATCGCGAACAAGAAGCCCCATGGAAGATTATCCAACCTGTAAAGTTATTCTTCCTATTAGAACATGTACACAGCGTATGTCGAAATTCTCCCTCTTTTCATAAAATAATCTAGGATGAGACAGTTTGGACCTCGATTCTACGCTAATCCCCAGAATCTTCGCCGTGCTCTTCTCTAGTTTTCGAGCATGGTGAGATCACATTACCCTGGCTACCTCCGGCTACATCAGGCTTTCCACCCGACAACACGTACGAACGATGAGGGGAGTAAAAGTACAGTTGTACCGAATTAGAAATGTAAATTTTAGTCCCGTTGAATTTTCCCAGCGACGTAGTGCTAATTGATGCAAAAATAATTTACTCAGCATCTCCCTACTTTCCATCATAACATCCAAAGTTTCTGGGATCAAATTAAATTTCCTCTTTCACTCAATTGGCTAATTGATGGTTTTATATTCAGTCTTGAATGAGGGAGGAAATGAGAGTCCCCTTCGTTGAGCCTGTTTTTCTCCCCCACTTGAGGGCTGAATTGTTTTGGAAGTTGTCATCTTACACTGTTCACCAGACCTACTTGAATCAATTTGGATACCCGAGTCTAGTGTCTGGGGTTGAGATTATTAGGATTTCATGAGTATTTTGGTTAACCAACAACTTCGGGCGCTGGGAATCCTGGTGGATTGTAGGTGCATTCAAGAGGCAGAATTGCAGTGGGTTGGGACGGGAATCTCGAGTATGCTGGTTTACAGATGTAGTTCGGGTATTTTTCTGGCTGCTGATTGATTTCTATTATTTATGTCAGGAGCATTGCGAGCTTGATGCATTGTTAGAAAGAAAATACGACTTCATGGACAGTTGCACGGAGAGAAATATTCAATAAAAATTNGAAATCCCCAGAAATTTTACCGGAAATACCAAAAAATTTTACCTTAACAGCACTAGAATTTTTCACAGCCCGTAGATTGTAATTTTTTCCAGTACTCGTACTAGAATTTTTCTAGAAAATTTCTGAATTATCAACCCGTTAAAAATTCGATGGAGTATGATCTTTAATTTTGACAATAAGTTCAAGAAACCTAACTGTCAATATAAATTCTCGCCTAACATGAAAAACTCAATTTCAGTGAATTTCCATCGCGAACAAGAAGCCCCATGGAAGATTATCCAACCTGTAAAGTTATTCTTCCTATTAGAACATGTACACAGCGTATGTCGAAATTCTCCCTCTTTTCATAAAATAATCTAGGATGAGACAGTTTGGACCTCGATTCTACGCTAATCCCCAGAATCTTCGCCGTGCTCTTCTCTAGTTTTCGAGCATGGTGAGATCACATTACCCTGGCTACCTCCGGCTACATCAGGCTTTCCACCCGACAACACGTACGAACGATGAGGGGAGTAAAAGTACAGTTGTACCGAATTAGAAATGTAAATTTTAGTCCCGTTGAATTTTCCCAGCGACGTAGTGCTAATTGATGCAAAAATAATTTACTCAGCATCTCCCTACTTTCCATCATAACATCCAAAGTTTCTGGGATCAAATTAAATTTCCTCTTTCACTCAATTGGCTAATTGATGGTTTTATATTCAGTCTTGAATGAGGGAGGAAATGAGAGTCCCCTTCGTTGAGCCTGTTTTTCTCCCCCACTTGAGGGCTGAATTGTTTTGGAAGTTGTCATCTTACACTGTTCACCAGACCTACTTGAATCAATTTGGATACCCGAGTCTAGTGTCTGGGGTTGAGATTATTAGGATTTCATGAGTATTTTGGTTAACCAACAACTTCGGGCGCTGGGAATCCTGGTGGATTGTAGGTGCATTCAAGAGGCAGAATTGCAGTGGGTTGGGACGGGAATCTCGAGTATGCTGGTTTACAGATGTAGTTCGGGTATTTTTCTGGCTGCTGATTGATTTCTATTATTTATGTCAGGAGCATTGCGAGCTTGATGCATTGTTAGAAAGAAAATACGACTTCATGGACAGTTGCACGGAGAGAAATATTCAATAAAAATTACGTATCTTTCCGTAATTCCGGAGCGAAATGTGGTTGTAGGAAATTTTACGGAACTGTCACGAAATTTTTCCGGAGCGTTCCGTAATTTTTATCTGAATCTCTTGCGAAAAATTACGATACCGTCACTTAAATTTTCTGAGTCGATTTCGTAATCAGTGAGTGAAGTGAGAGTTCCGTAATTTTTACTGAATATTTCTCTCCGTGTGGCAATTAATTTTCAGGACAGTGATAGTGAATGCGATTTAGAGGGCAAATATCATGAAATTTTAAGTTCTACTGAAAATTCGGTAAAATTCCAGAATTTTAAACAACGTATGAACGAGAATTCGTTAATTAATTTGAATTTCCTATCTAATATGAATATTCGGTGTCAAATGACAGTGAATTTTCAGGGAAATCTGCAGTTTCATGATTTTTGTCGATCTGAATCGCATTCGGGGTCACTGTCCTGAAAATTCAAGAATATATTTACCGGTGTTTGTTGGTTTTCTATTCATTTTCAGGGAACAATGGCACAGAAATTAACAGTTCTCTTTGATTTTTATACAAAATTCTGAATTTTCAATGACGAAATTCCTTGAAATTTCAATGGTAATTAAATTCGATAAATTTCTGAAAAGTGTACCGGAAATTTCAGACAAAAATTTTTAAGAGTGTGACAACAATTTTATCTGTTTGAGAAGTTGTCGAGATTAAATGTGGAAAAACCTGTCATTGAGAAGATGCGGAGAAGAAGGCACGGAGAAAAAACAAGATTTGATCTTCTGGAAGATATCACTAATTTTGAAGGACCTATACGGAGAGCATATAAAACCAAAAAGTACTATGTGCACATAGTAATCGAGGATTATACCGGAAAAACTTTAAAATTTCATTTATTTGCGAACGTTTGCGATGTGAAATTTATTTCTTATGTTTTAGCGCCTCCTACATTCTACTCGAGAAAACAGCAGAAAATACTATGTTGACTAGTAAAAACTCCAGTGTACAACGAGAGCCTCGATGCAATTTTCAAATTATTTCAGTAATTTTCCTCCAAAAGTAAACTTTCTAATTTTTCAATATCGAGATTTAAATTAAAACCTGCAAAGTTCAAATAATAAAATCATTGTAAAATGAAGGAGAAAAAATAGACATAGTACTTGGATATCGTTAATGAAAAAAATTAGAATATTCGTAAATTTCGAAAAATCAATCTACATTATTTCATAATAAACAACAAAAATTCTCGATATGCATGGCGAACTTTGATAGAATTTTTATCAATTTCGAAATCAATCCCACAAAAAATTCTAGCTCTGCATTACGTAAAACTTCATCCCGAAATTCCCTCAAAAAAAAATCAAGATCCTTCCCCCCGCGCTGCTACATCCCGAAGGCACTCAGACTTACCCCCTCTCCCAGAACCACCCACTCACCCTAGAAAGCCAAGAAGCCAAGGGCCCGGCATCTTCGAGCTTTTGCTTTGGAACATTGGCATTCTTGGGAACCAATTTTCCCACTCTAATTTCCAACGGATTATCCGGTGTAAACGGACCAGAGGTGTGCATTCAGACCAGTAGTGCAACGAGCTAGTTAACCTAACAGGGAGTGCTGGCTAGAATCCAGGGTCGTTGCATATGTAAATACATTCTTATCCAAGAGTGCAAAGGTCTGAGTAACGCTGTACGATTGTGTCTGTGATGTCTACGTTTACATGTCTAGATTCATACACCATTGGGGGTTGGGGTCGAGGGGGGATAGGTTCATTGTGTGTGGAGGTGAGCCGCTCAGCCACCTGGATTTTAGCTTCCAACCTATAACCCACCTAAGGCTGCCTACGTATTATCCAACATCTACTTAGAAGTACGAACCACTCCTCCCATCCACTCGTGACTCTCGTTCGTGGAATTTCACGGTACGTCGAGCCCCTTCTCGTTTAACGTTCGCTTTGGTCCCAGGGCTTTTTTTTCCACCCTTCCGTTCCTTCACAGTGTTTTCAACGGGGCTGAGACTTTTTATGCGCTTCTTTCTTCTCTCTTTTGTAATTAGGGGCTGTTGGAGGCATTTGATTTTTTTCGAGCGCTGTCCTGAGGATCGTAGTCCTGTCTGTTTTTTTAATCTCGCTAGTTTAATTGGGAGAAAATAGTATGTTTCCGCACTCGTGCGTAAAGTGAAATTTTACGGGTGCTCCGCGTGCGCAAAATCGCGCTTTCCACACATTGTTATGTAGGACAAAAAAATATCCACGAATCGGGTACACTGGCAAAATTTCTTTGACATTTCGCGGAAGATATTATAGTAAATCTGATGAGAGTGACATTGAATCGAATTTAGGGAAAAAATGGTTATGAAATTTCAAGTTTTGAGTAGAATTCACGGAAATTCGTCAATTTTCAGTGGAAGTGGGACGGAAGTTTCACAATTTGATTGAATTTTCAGTGAAACATGAATATTTAAAAACAAAATGACATAAATTTTTAATTTTTCCCTGAATTTTCCGGATTTTTCACAGAGTAATTAAACTGAAAGATCAAGTGTTCTATTGATTTCCTATATTTTCTAAGTTATTCTATTGATTGTCAAGTCATTCGAACAGGAAATCAATGGAATATTTAATTTGTCAATGACAAGATTTCCTGAAATTTTAGTGGAACTTGAACACGATAAAAATTTCCGGAATTCGTCACACAAAATTTAGACGAAAATTCTTAACAGTGTTTATAATATTCCGAAAACCGAAATATTTAATTCTTAATTCCAGAATAATAATATTCCGGAATCCGGAATATTTTATCCTCAATTCCGGAATAATATTTCGAATAAGTACGGACGACGCGCCGTCCAAATTTAAGTGAATCTAAGTAAATGAATAATATTTTTTTATTTAATTCATAATTCAGCAGTGGTCAAACGGTTTCAGTCAATTCCCTTCTAGCGCCAGATCTCAATAAATATCTCAAATTCTAAAGGAGTCAGCAAAATTTTTCTAAAAATCTTTTTTGTAAGAAAAAGTGAAGACTATCGAAAAAGATCTTACAAAAATTTCGCTACCTTTCTTAAATTCCGAGTTATTCAAAAAAAAAAACTCAACTGAGAGCTAAGTCGACTTGAACCGATTGACCAATTCCCTACTAAATTTTAAGTAAATTAAATTACGATATATGGAAATTGTAAATACATTGATGATTGCTACTCAAAAAATAGTAATCATCATGATTGATTCAATCGAGTTCTGAAGGTTTCACTGTGTTATATACCAATACCAAAATCCTGTCTCCACATTCATTTTGATAGAAATATCGAACAACCTTCGCGGCGTAACGGAAACCTGCTTGTTCTTCAAATACTCCAACCAATTTCCTTCAAAAAGTTTTCAATATTTTCCAAAACCAAAGCATATTGACCTTTAGAAGGCTTCGATGAAGATCAATCTGCTTTGGTTTTCAAAAATATTAATAACTTTTCATAGAAAACTAGTTTAAAAAATTTCACGGAATCAAAGACCTTCTCTTACCCCTTAATTCCGTTATCGCAAGTGGATGAAACATGCTACTTTCTAATCTCAACAAATTATGTCCACGATATCGGCCAGTTTTTCCCTCTACCCTATGCCAAGAAACTTCTCTCCCCAACATAGTGGGTTTTCATCTACCAATTTGCTTTTGGGTCATGTCGAAAAAGAATCCTCAAACCTAAAAGCTAGCACATCCCAGAAAGTACGAGGAGGTATCAAAACTACGGTCTAAGTAAGTAGGTGTGCTCTTGAGTGCAGACGTGAGTCGTTTCGCATGTCAGGAGTAGGTCGACTCTGTCGGTATCTGGTAGAAGGGTAAAGAGCATGGGTGAAGAAGACCGGGTGTATGCACTCGAAAAAGATACTCAAAGACTTTCCAACTTTTAGGCGCTTGTTTCGTGCCAAAACGAAACTTTTCACCTCCAACAAATCGTTGTTTTTTTCCTCTCTCTCTCTCTTTCTTTTCAACTCCCTCTCTCCCGGCGTCTCTGTCCCCACCCTGGAGATAATATATTCCGAATGAAATGCCGAGGATGTTAATGCCATTCCTATTACCATCCACCTAATTTAATTCAACATTTACCCGTGTTAATTTAGCCCGATGATTTGTCTGTATGCGTGACAAAAGCAGAAACTGAACATATCCAATGGATCTGCCACAAGGCACACCCCAAGTAATTGGATTTGCATGTAAACTCAGGGATGACATATTCTCAACGAATGCGAATTGCAGGGAGCGGGTGGGGGAGGAAAGCGACATGAAAACGGGGTTGCGGGTATAACGTTTCACGTCGGGATGCTATCCCAAGTTATATGGAGAATGCCAGGTTGGATGACCAGCTGACAACTCTATCAGCGAAATGTTCACTGGGATTACCGCAGTCGACTGTTTTCAGTCCATTGAAATATTATAACGAAATGGAGGTTCTGGGGGAATTATTTGTATTTACATTTTGATGGTGGTTTTACTACTTACTCAGACTGAAGCCGGATTCCTTGACGTGGATGACCACCATCGGCATCAGGACCATCACGATGAGGTTGACTACGTGGAACACCATGCCCGGTCCGTGTGCTATGATGTCCTGGAAATGTGGAATTCTTAGGAGTTTTTTTGGTTGAATTGACGATAGTGGTTCGAGGAACTGACCCTCGTCGTCAGCACGATTTTTAGTTTTTTTTTAAGGTTTTGGAATTTTTTGTTGGAAAGGAATATTGAGGAATATTGGGGAATGTATGAGAAATTTTCGCTCATTCTGAGAGAATTTTTCTAAGAAGCAGACAACAAAGTTCTAGTTCTCAATCATTTTTGCTTAAAAAAATTATTGCAGAGAAATTATGCTGTAGAATTGATAGAACACACGAAACTTGAGGTAAACATATTCTTAAATTTTCACTAATTGAAAACGCAGCGTAATTTGGTACTGAATATTCATGTTTTCATTGAAAATGGAAGTTTAATTGGAAAATTCATATTTTTCTACTACTCAAAAAAATTAGAATTCATGTTGAATCTAATTCAACCTCGTCCTCTTGAGAATTACTTGTGAACTGTCCACGAAATTTCAATTTTTTTTTCTAGTACAGCACACTGGTAAAAACTTGTAGCCGAAATTTCCGGTGCACTTCTTGTAAATTTTTATCACACCATAGTTCCACTGGAATTTCAAGGAATTTCGCCATTAAAAATTTAAATATTGATAAAAAATCAATAGATACCGCAAATTTTAGTTCAATTATTTCATAAAAATTAATGGAGATCATAAAAACTCAACAAAATTCGACTAAATCGGCTATGTTACTTAGCTCTTCGATGAGTTTTCGAAGAATATCTCCGAATCTGTGGGAGTTGACGAAATTTTTGCAATAACTTATTTGTAGAGAAAATCAAGAGCAACAAAAAAAGTTATAACAGAAATTTTGCTATCTGCCGTAGATTCCGAGATATGCATTAAAAATTGACCAATAGTCAAAGTTGACTTGTACCGTTTTACCGCTTCGCTACTGAATATTCATATTTCAATAAAAAATTCAAGTAAGTTCAGTAATTCTCGTCTTCCTGCTGCTCAAAAATTTATAATTCCCTCTCATTTCCAGTGAAATCTACAATTTTATGACAGCATCTCCTGACAATTACCAGTGAACTGTCCATAAAATTTCAATATTTCTCAAACCCAGAAGTCCAACTCATCACATAATGAGGGAAACAGTCTCCAACGAAGAGACATTTTACGAAGCAAGCTATCCAAAAGACATTTCCTCTCAATAACGAAATGATTAAAATCCCATCGCGTTCATTGAACCGCGCCACATCTCATAATAAAACGAATCGCCTCTTCACAATATCTAGCTCAAATCCATAAATTTCACTGAATCTTCACATTCCAGAAATGTACCCAGCACATCCAAATTACATTATCAAACATTTACAACGACCTTCTCCGTCTCCATTCAACACAGGCGAGATAACAGGAATTGTTGGCAGTCTACTGCTAATTGCATAGCTGAAATATTCATGTGCATCCCATTTGCAGTGGCTAATAGTAGCCCCTATGAATTGGAGATATTGATCAAGAATCTTGAAGGATTTCAAGATTTAGTGCCTGGAGGAGAATAACCGAGAATAAATGGCAATTTCCTCTCGGGTTATGCCGGCCATAGTCACAACTTTATGAAATTATAGCGCAGTTATGAATATACACGGTCAAATACCCGGTAAATGTGATGAATTATTCACTTCCACTTGTAAAAATAACTCGGAGGTAATCTTTGTTGAGACTGCGCTATCAAAATGAATCAACGTGGTATAATCCAGTTAGTTAATTCCAATCTCTGGACCGTACGAAATTTCTCGCGCCGACTATACCATCCTTTTTCAAATCCTCTCTACATTCTCAGGAATATTTTTTACCCGGATTAACATGGTTCCCACGTTTCTGGATGCGTCCAGGGAGAGTAAAATTATTTCCATTGTACTCAAATCTCACTAATTGATTAAACTCTTATGATTACGGATAGAATCGTCTCAGCGATTTTCCTCTGAATTCTGTTTTATGTCGCACGGAAATGTACACATTGGATTAACATCGGTGCCACGCGGAGGAAAAAAGTGAAAAAAATCGTCAAATGAATCAGGCAATCGCGAAGCGGAATTCGTATTTTTATTTTTATTTTTTTCTTTATATTGTGTTTTATTTTTATTTTACTTTTTGCTTCTCAATGGGGGCATTCACGTATGAAAAAATCGTATAGAAAGTTTCTATACGATTTGCGTATAGAATTTCTATAGGTTTTTCGTATATGATATTCGGATATTTCTATACAAAAATTCCCTATACGGATTATTTCTATACGAATTCGTGTAGAAATTCGTATAGAAATGAACCGTATAGGAAATTTTCGTATAGAAATATCCGAATATCATATACGAAAAACCTATAGAAATGCTATACACCGTCCGTGTAGAAAGATTCTATACGATTTTTTCCTACGTGTTGTATTCGTCAAATTCGAAAGTTTCAATTTTTTTGGGTCAGCATAACTAATTTTGACCTCAGGAGTTCAAATATGGTATTTTTATCGTCTTTCGACGTGAGATTGATTCCATGATTTATAGTTGAAAAAATTTATTTTGAAATTAATATTCGGGGATAGATAACAAAAGTTTAGCGTTGGGGCAATGTTGGCTACCAATACTGAGGCAATGTTGAATTCCCAGAATCATTAAATTCAATTTAAAATACATCATCAAAGAAATTCCATTCGGAAAAAAATTGGTAATTTTTTAACAAAAATATATTGATTATACTGTGACGAAAGCAATTTCCCGCTCATTTATTCTTGTATTTTTATTCATTTTTTATTAAAAAAAAAATTATTAACCTACATTTCGCCTCACGATGACCTTTTCTATAATCAAATTTGCTGAGATTTTCTGGATAATTTCCTTCCAACTTTTCTCTCCCTGCACATTTCTAAATGTATCGGGGGAATCAAATTGTTCCCATTATGCTCACATCTCACTAATTGATTAAACTCTTATGATTACGGATAGAATCGTTTCCGAGATTTTCCCGTGAATTCTGTTTTATGTCACTGAAGCGTCGACACATAGTCACAGGGTAACACACAGAGTTATACCGGGGTCCCTACGTGTAATGCTCTTTACAAGTTGCGCACCAATTTCACGAGAGTAAGCAAGTGGCACACTTGAGTTCTGGGAGTCAATCGTACTTAAATGAAGTGCTCACTCGAATTCACACGGCTTCAGCAGGAACTCGAGGAGAAATCTTTCGAATGGGATTAATCATGTTAATTTTACTTTGATGTTGCTTTTTTAATTTGTCAGGATGTCATGTGCACCCGGGGAAAAGATGTTTTTGAGATAAATCAAGAAATTATTTTATATTTCTTCTTGTTTTTTATGCATTACCGGCATGAATCATTTATTTTATTTCATTCAACGATTTCCTTTTTCATGTTTTACGGAAATATTTTCGATTTAGATATCTTTAGAATTCCAATGACTTTGGATAAAGATGATTTTATGATCGTAATGACTATGAATTGAGGGATTGAAGAAAAATTACTGATTTCAAGTAAATATGTTTCAGATATTAGAATTTTTTCTCAGTGCACTGTAATGTTCCATGAATTTCTGATTAATTTCCCCTCAATTCTTCTTTGAATTGAAATTTTATGGACATTTAACTGATAATTTTCAGCAGAGCATCATTGGATTCACCTTAGAAAGGGAAAAAATCATAAAGCTTCATAAAAAATTGAATGGAATCTTAAATTTTTGAAGCGAAAAACGTGAATGGTCCAATTTCTTGGAATTTTCAATCGAAACCTGAATATTTAGTACCAGATCACTCTAAAGTTTCAATGACTTGAATTTTCCCGATTTCTATTAATTTTTACGGAATAATTAACCTGAAAATTACACATTCCATCGATTGTCGTCATCAAACGGTGATTTCTCAGTGACGAAGCTGAGATTCAAGTGAATCAATCACACGGAAAGAGATGTTCAATAAAAATTACGGAACTCACAATTCGCTCACCGAGTACGGAATCCACTCAGAAAAATTAAGTGACGGTATCGTAATTTTTCACAGGAGATTCAGATAAAAATTACGGAACGCTCTGGAAAAATTCCGTGACAGTTCCATAAAATTCCCTACAACCACATTTCGCTCCGGAATTACGAAAAAGATACGTAATTTTTATCGAATATTTCTCTCCCTGCACTTTATAAATATTTCAACACTAGGGGGCTTCGCCCCCCCGCTCGCTTCGCTCGCTCCCCCCCAATCCAACTGTCAGCCCCCCCACCGCGTTTGACCCTGGGACATCCTCCTCCCTTCGTCTGAATTTTTGCGTCGCCTGAATTGTCTTAAATTTTGCCCTTATTTTTTTATTATATAGAGAGAAACTGTAGCCAAAATTTCAGGCAAAAATATTTGATAATGTATTCATCTGCGTCACTGAAAAACTACTCAATTCAATAAAACAGTAGCGCTGGAATATCAACCGCAGTGGATGCCACCCCACGACACGGACAGTGATTCACCCCAAAAGCGCCGTCACCATGAATTATCAAACTCCGCGCATAATATATGAGCCTGCATTATTCATCATATCCGAAGTGTTGAAAGCTCCAGTTCATGATTTTACAGAAGTCGTTCAAATGACTCGACGCTCATGTTTCCAGTGCCCCATTCCAGCAACGTTTTTACTCGGAAAACTATTTGCCAAGATTACGCTCAGCTGCACCCAGAGTCCGATAGCACGCTCAGTTAGACGTATATAAAATATAGGGATAAAATCACGATGTCGTGCAACATTGACCATCTGAGACACAACTTTTTTCCAAAACATTTTTCCTACTCCTGTATTTTTCCTCTGTGAGAATTTATATCAAGCGATATCGGAAAAGGTTCCCCATTGGTGATACTGGAATCCCTACAGCGATAGTTTGACTTCAACGATTTCACGATTTTTCCGGTATTATTGTTGACTCGAGAAAACGCACGTACACTGAGAGAAAAAATTTACTCGGCCGAAAAACTATGTTCCACGTGAGAATATTTGATGAAGTGGAACAGATTTACATGAGGGAAATTAACCACAATGTTACAAATTTCTTGAAATTTCAGTCACAACGTCATCTGAATTTTCAATGTTGTGAGTTTGAATTCAATTCCAGACGAAAGCGTTCACAAAAATTCTCATTTGTCTTGAAAATTCAAGAAAATCGGATTTTTCATGCAATAATTGACCTGAACGTCAGCGCTTCCCCTGATTTTTTCATTCAGTTATGAATTTTCACTGAATATTGAATTGAGCAAATTAAAATTCCTTCAGATGACCGTTAATGGCTGAGAAGTTGAGAGTTTTTTAAAGATGAACGGAAACGCTTGGAATAATTACGGTGGTCTGTTTTCAAGAAATATCTCGGAATCTAGAGTAAATAGCAAAATTTTGTCAAAACCTTTTTTGTAGAGCGAATTAAGAGCTACAAGAAACGTTATTACGAAAATTTTGCTATCTATCTTAGATTCGGAGATATTCTTCGAAGAATCAGCTGACCTAAATCGACTTAAATCGTTTTGCCGCTTCGCTACTGAATTATGGGTCAACAGTCCACGAAATTCCAATTTTTTTCCAACAGTGTGCTTTCTAGAACCACGAGTTTCTCAAATTGAAGAAATTAGAATTTTTGTCCAATCCGATTCAATTTATTTTCATATTTACCAATGAGAGTCCTTTCTCGATCAGGAGACAGAGAGCCACCGGCACTACCGAGTCTGAAACGAGAAAAAGAGAAATATAAAAAATGTTGAACAGCCACTGAAGCATAAAAATGAGAAGTATGAATTGCAACTCGCAATCAACTTTCATTCAATTGCCGAGAAAATGAATGATTAACCGTTGGAATTGCTCTGTGGATTTGTAATGAGCCATTACCTCACCACAAACGCTCACTAAAGTAGATTATGTTATTCCAAAGTACCAAAGAAGATTGGTTGGTGCAGTCGACTAAAGCGGATGCCGTCCGTAATTGGCGAAGTCCTCTAACCCTTGTGAGCGGAAAGCCCTACAGAAATTCTCAAGCCTCACAGGGGAAGGAACGTCGGGGATGAAAAGTATGAGAAAAAAAATTATGCGAAAAGTAGAACGTGCTTGTAACCGAGGATGCGTAATTAACTGGTTTCTCGTGCACCTCCACAACTCTCTTACTTGCACCTAAACCGCAGTGTGGCTACCCTGGCAATCAAGAGACTCCTCGAGAGGGCGGCGAACACTTTTCTTGCAAAGTGACTTACATCAAAGGGTGAAATTATTTTCAATCAAACAAACAATACGGGGATTTAGGGATTTTTTGCTTCCGAACGAAAGCGTTGATGTGTTCGTCAAATCCGAAATTATAATTAATTTTGGCCTCAAGAGGGCGAATACACTGAGGAACAAATTACTTTGGCCATGGAATTTTCTTGGGGGAAGAATTAATTTTTTTTATTAGCGTTTTTCTCCAGGCCAGTTATTCCCAGGTTATTATTAATAATTTTAATAATTAATAATGTTCATCTTAATCGTAATCTTAATAATTTTAATAATTATTTTTGTTATTATTAATTATGAGATTTTTTATGTAAAATAATTTGGAATAATTCTAAATGTTAATAATCATCAAAGGAGTTTATTGTTGGTTAATTTCTCTCAAGTAAATCTGTTCCACTCCATCAAATATTCTTACGTGGAACATATAACTTTTCGGCAGAGCTAATTGTTTCTCTCGTGTTTTCACTTGAATTTTCATGATTTTTATTGATTTTCATGGAATAATTAAATTGAAATTTTGTCAACAGTGTTGACAATTTCCACTGATTTTTCATAAAATTTTGAATTTTCAATGACAAAATTCCTTGAAGTTTTATTGAAACTAAACCATGACAAAAATTTATTCATTCATAAATTGCTGAATTTAATGCGCCGATGAAATTAATCGCAATTGCAGTCTCCAATCGCTTTTATCACTCGTCGGACAGTATACGTACCGTCTTGAATGTTTATGATTTCTATTGATTTTTACGGCGTAATTAAATTGAAATTTTGTCAACAGTGTTGACAATTGCCACTGATTTTTCATAAACTTTTGAATTTTCAATGACAAAATTCCTTGAAGTTTTATTGAAACTAAACCACGACAAAAATTTATTCATTCATAAATTGCTGAATTTAAT
>NW_021680373.1:2107968-2124342 GCF_001412515.2 Diachasma alloeum
GGCGTAATTAAATTGAAATTTTGTCAACAGTGTTGACAATTTCCACTGATTTTTCATAAACTTTTGAATTTTCAATGACAAAATTCCTTGAAGTTTTATTGAAACTAAACCACGACAAAAATTTATTCATTCATAAATTGCTGAATTTAATACGCCGATGAAATTAATCGCAATTGTAGCCTCCAATAGCTTTCATCGCTCGTCTGACAGTATAATTGAACTGAAATAGTTTCAACAGTGTTGACAAATTCCCTCGATTTTTCCATAAAATTTTGAATTCTCAATGACGAAATTCCCCAAAGTTTTATTGAAACTGAACCACGACAAAAATGTATTCACTCATAAATTGCTGAATTTAATACGCCGATGAAATTAATCGCAATTGTAGCCTCCAATAGCTTTCATCGCTCGTCTGACAGTATAATTGAACTGAAATAGTTTCAACAGTGTTGACAAATTCCCTCGATTTTTCCATAAAATTTTGAATTCTCAATGACGAAATTCCCCAAAGTTTTATTGAAACTGAACCACGACAAAAATGTATTCACTCATAAATTGCTGAATTTAATACGCCGATGAAATTACTCGTAATTGCAGTCTCCAATACTTTTATCGCTCGCCTGACAGTACACGTACCGTCTCCACTAGCCTTCAGGGGATCACTCGAAGTGGCGTAGACCGGTTTCGCACCTCTTCACGTTAATTTCCGGATTTTACGACATGAACATTGGTACATGTTAGTTGTGATGGGTTTGTTAAAGGGAGCGGCAATGGAAATAGCGATAGAGAGACAGGAGAAACGGCAGTCATCATTTTATTGGTGAAACGTTTTTCACTCTCACAGTTGTGGCCCATTGTCAGTGTAGAACTCTTCCACTTTTCTCTTTCCCCAGTTGAACAATTTTGGTCTCGATTACTTCCACTGGTGCTTCGGTCACTCAGCCCTTCCACCGCTCTTTTCCCCCCGGCTTTTCACTCCATTCAACTCGTTAAGCCGCGAAACGTCAAACGATTTGGTCATTTCCTACCGAAATTTTACACTCTGTATGGATAGAGATGAAACAATTTTATCCTTTTCAAGCCGAGGCTTTCATGTACACTTCGGTAATATGGCTGATCGTTATTGCCCGAGAATTCGCCGGTTCTCGTAAAATTTGCAAATACCGAGGACGGAAAATAAACTTTAGTAACGTGAATGGGTGATCTTGCCGCATGGATGGGCGCACTGCCACCCTTACCCATCGTGTTGCTCAAGGAAATTTATTTCTTCCTCTTGGCTACCATCAGCGTTAGCTTTATGGCTGTCAGCATGATTTTGTAATGAGACGTCGATTCAGTGTAAGGGGAGAAAAAAGTGTTATTAGTGTCGTTAAAATTTGTTGGTACATCGTGATGGAAGAATTTCATAATGTAAGAATATTGTTCTTTATTCAGAGTGAAAAATTTTCTCAGCGTTTTTCATATCAATTCCGGAGCTTTTTTCATCAAGGAAAATTTTTTCTGGAATTTCCGGGAGCTATTGGAAAATCGATGAAAGTTATGAACTTCAGTGAAATGATTCTAATTTGGAAATTTTGATCCAATGACTGATCCACAGGCATTTCAAGGAATTTTGTGATTAAAAATTCACAATTCAATGGAAGATGTCTATTTCAGGTCAATCGTTCCATGAAAATTAATAGAAATCTGGAAAATTCAGTTGAAAATATTCTTGAATTTTTAATTGCTACTGAATATTCATGTGTGAAGACCCAAAAAAAAAGTTTTTATCATCATCGGAATCGAAAAGAATTGTATTCCGAATTAAAAACGTCCACAATCGACGACAAATATTTTTTTGTCATTCCGGCCGTGAGGCAGCGTCCGTGAATCTCTGCCTACGGCCGTCATAACAAAAAATACTGTTCGTCATACGGCCAAAAAAAACTTTTCTAGCTCATATGATTGCAGCCCTCGTCTTCGGCTCGGGCTGCAAACTCATATTCGCCAGAAAAGTTTCTTTCGGCCTAGTGACGAAATATACTATTAAATTCTTCTTGCTCCACTTACTCCTCAAAAACTCACAATTTGATCGAAAAAATCAGTGCGAACTGTCCCATTTAGGTAAATTATTCCTGACAATTAATAGAAATCAAAAAAATTCAGCTGAATATCAATTTAATAATTAATTCAATAATTAGTGTTTGAAGACCTAAATAAACAAAGACGATTTTCTCATGTTCTGAAACAAGAAGAATATTTTTACCAAATTAAAAATACCCACAATCAAGGCGAAGTATTTTTAAATTATTCTTCGCCAATTATTCTTCAAAAAATCGCAATTTGATAAAAAAAATCAATGAGAAGTCGCCTTTTTAGATAAATTATTCCTGACAATGAATAGAAATCAGAAAAATTCAGCTGAATACTAGTTTAATAATTATTGTTTGAAGACCTAAATAAAAAAAAAGTTTTGCTCATGTTCTGAAACAACAAGAATTTTTTTACCGAATTAAAAACACCCACAATCGAGGCGAAATATTTTTAAATTATTCTTCGCCACTTATTCTTCAAAAAATCGCAATTTGAAAATCAATAAGAAGTCACCTTTTTAGGTAAATTATTCCTGACAATTAATAGAAATCAGAAAAATTCAGCTGAATACTAGTTTAATAATTATTGTTTGAAGACCTAAATAAAAAAAAAGTTTTGCTCATGTTCTGAAACAACAAGAATTTTTTTACCGAATTAAAAACACCCACAATCGAGGCAAAGTATTTTTCAATTATTCCTGCTCCACTTACTCCTTAAACATCCAATTCCACCCGTTGTTTATTGGAAATCTTTCACGTCCAGAGGTGCGAACATGCTGTTAGTTACATACGAAAACGGAAGAACATAGCGGGTGTTGTCGTGTATAAATTACTTAATCCGAAGAGGGGCCAGTGGAGCGGGTATGTACGATAGGTACAGGAGGGAGAGACTAATCGAATTAAGAGCGTGATTGCACCGTTGGAAAAGCCTCCCACGTTTGCGTGAAGAGAGACCGAGCGAGAGGAGGAGAGAGAGAAGTGCATTCCGTGAAGCGGCCAACAGCCGGCACTTGGGCTGTAAATCGCATTGCCAAGCATTTATTACGGGTATCGAACGGAAACCAGCACCCTCCCCCGCCCACCCTCTCTCCTCTTGTTCCATGATCAATTTCGTTGTTGTAGTCCATACAGCACCTAGGGCAGTAATTCGATACAGCTATGTTTACAGTATGTGCCGTGGATGGCTAATTCCACTCTTGTTTCTTTGTTGTTGGAAGTGTTGTTTACAATGCTTGGAAATATGAGGAATCGGTCATTTCACTCGGGAAAAATCGTTGGAATAATTTGGAAATCTCCTAAACGGAACATAACTACATTGTTAGAAATTGTGATGCCGTCGAGACTAGACGAACATTATTTTGGAAAGATCATCACGGTCTAAAAAACATCGAAAGTTTACACGGAGAGAAATTTTTTGTAAAATTATCGTGAAATCCAGGTAAAAATCATCCGGATAGAAGGGTAATTCTGCAGCAGTGTATTTTTGGAGCAATAAATATCCTTGGTGTGGATAAATTTTAATGAACATTTCCGGATAATATTTGCTCTTATCTGAGTAAAAATTGCCATACGCGCGGATAAAAATTATTACGTATCTTGGTAGTTTTTACAAATATCTGGATAAAAATTACTGTTCCAAAATGGTAAAAAATGCTGATCTTACCTACAGATTTCTTCCACGTCGAGCTTAATACTCCCAAACACTCAAGTGTGACCGACAAAGCTCAAAGTGCTTTTACCACGAGACATTCTACTGGTAGAATTTCTGCGCACGATGGGTATAATTTAATAGAATTGGGTGAATAAAAATTATTCTATGAATTTTATAATAATTACCAGGATAACTATAATTTTTATCATTCACATAGATATTTTTTCTCTTTGTCTATATACATTTTGACAAATGTATAGACAATTTTTGGTTCCTTCGGCGAAAATTACCATACGGAAGGGTAAAATTTATTTTACATATGATAAATTTTATTATTTAACATCAATTTTTGTAGAACATCCAGATATAAATCAGACGAAAAATTTCAATAATACACGTTTATCCTTTTGGAAGGGTAATTTTTACCAAAAATTTTTCTCCGTGTAAAAATCGAAAGTTTCATCATCACCGAATGAATCGTAGAAATGAAATTTGATGAAATTTCCGTATTTCCACCGACTTATCTCCCGTTTCCACAACTCATCATTTCAATCCCCCTTCAAAAATTCACAAGGCACAATTTTCGTATACCGAGAGCATTCACATTCGGAGGGAAAATTCAAAGAAAATACCACCGAGGAGAATAAAACGTAAATGGAAAGCTATATAGAGGGATGTATACACATTCTTTTCCACTCTGAAACGTTTCTTCCGAACCGACGTGCGACAAGTGTTATTGGAATTTTTTTACGGGAAAAGCCCGCAAGAAACACGTACATTCCTCGATCCCGTTCGTGTCGTATCTCGAGAAGGAAAAAATTGAAATTTTCACGGTTTCGGTTGCTTACGATGAAGAATTACTGGTGCCGACGCGTTCGAGGATATAATCATTTTCAAATTCACGGAGAGAACAAAATTACCTGACAAATTACTGGGAGGTAAATGGCCTTGTGCTCGGTTAGCTGAGGTGGACATGTCATTAGGGGCCATTCAAATATTATGTCACACGGTTTTTGTGCTTTTTAGACTCCTTCCCCCTCCGCCCCGCAGTCAACAGCCGTCGCAACATGGACCCCCTCTTGTAAATTACGTCACAAAGTCAACGACCGCCCCTCCCCCCAAACCGCTTTTTTAGGGCGAATTTTTTAGTTCTTTCAGGACATTGAATTTGAACAATAAGAATAAGAAAAAAAAAGAAAATGATTAGGTCAATGATTAAATTTTTATGCGATACTCTCTGAGCATTTCATTACTTATTGAATTGTTGCCATCAAAGTATTGTGGACGGCACCGTTAAAAATTTTTAGCTGAAATTTCCAGTAAACTTATTGGAAATTTTTATCACATTTTAGTTATATTGGAATTTCACATAATTTCGTCATTGAAAATTTCAAATTTCATGGAAAAATCAATCGAAATTGATAGAAATCAGTGGAATTGGGGTAAATATAATCTTGAATTTTGTATTCATTGAAAATTCCGGGTAATTTGGCAGTAAATATTCATGTCTTGATGCTGCTCACGCGAGTCGAGGATTTGGTTCTGACTGATGGACGTACACAGGTCTTTCAAGATCCCTCCAGACCTAGATTGACCTGTTAAGTCCTAATCAGTTCTGCGACGTAGTTTTCCGGAGACCTTTTGAATGCTCAGTTCTTTTGGGCCCTGAGAAGTCCTCCTCTATACTACCGAGACCGCGGAATTTCACGAGGGGGTGGAGGGAAAGGCATGTATGCGGAGGGTTGAAATCTGTAGCCAACGAAGAGAGAGGGTTGCAGAATATATTTTAGCCACCGTGATCCCTACGTTTGTAGGCGGGGTTTAAATATAAAACTGAACATTGATTGTGTATTTATTGACCCTCTTGATGCCAATGAAACCCTAGGAGGTGACAGAAAAGAGAAAAAAAAATTTTCATTTTCACGTGGGTCTAGAGTCAGGGTGAAAGTCGATTTTGGCCAAAATCGAATTTTTTCGCCAAGTGAAGGTTGATTCGGTATTTATTGGCCCCTCCAGTGCCAATGAAACCCTCGGAGGCGCCAGAAATGTCGAAATAAAAAATTTTTTTTTGCCCGAAGTCAAAGTGTCAGATTTTCGGTTTTTCCAATGGGAAAGTCGACTTTTGCCAAAATCCAATTTTTTAGCTGGATGAACGTTGATTCCAATGATTTAAGCGACGGGCTATTCAGAACTCTCAAAAGTATGTGGAAAAAGTGAAAATTGAAAAAAAAAATTTTTTCACCGGGGGCCAAAGTGTCAGATCTTGGATTTTTTCAGGGGAAAAATCGGTCAAAGGGTCACAAGGGTCACGAGGGTCAAAGTGTCAGATCTTGGATTTTTCCAGGGGGAAAGTCGACTTTCGCCAAAATTGAATTTTTTAGCCAAGTGAACGTTGATTCTGACTATTTAAGCGACGGGCTATTCAGAAGTCTCAAAAGTATGTGGAAAAAGTGTAAACTGGAAAAGTTTTTTTTTTCAAATTTTCAAACGGTCAGATTTTTCGTTTTTCTCGGGAGAAAGTCGACTTTCGCCAAAATCGAATTTTTTAGCCGGGTGAACGTTGATTCCAACTATTTACGCGACGGGCTATTCAGAACTCTTAAAAGTGTGTGGAAAAAGTGAAAACTGAAAAAAAAAAATTTTCACTGGGGGCCAAAGTGTCACATCTTGGATTTTTTCAGGGGGAAAGTCGACTTTCGCCAAAATCGAATTTTTTAGCCGGGTGAACGTTGATTCCAACTATTTACGCGACGGGCTATTCAGAACTCTTAAAAGTATGTGGAAAAAGTGAAAACTGAAAAAAAAAAATTTTCACTGGGGGCCAAAGTGTCACATCTTGGATTTTTTCAGGGGGAAAGTCGACTTTCGCCAAAATCGAATTTTTTAGCCCGGTGAACGTTGATTCCGATGATTTACGCGACGGATATTCAAAACTCTCAAAAGTTCGTGGAAAAAGTGAAAAATGAAAAAAAAAATTTCTCACCCGGAGCCAAACGGTCAGATCTTGGATTTTTCCAGGGGGAAAGTCGACTTTCGGCAAAATCGAATTTTTTAGCTAACAATATCTGGACAGCCACAATAACAAGTTATTATCGGAATATGTCCGAGCACAGGTACATTTACGTTACCCCCTGTGTCAAAATCAATAGTTCATGTCGAAAAAAAACTTCATTAAAATATATTAACTCACATGCAATGAGAATGAGTGACGGATACTGCGCTCCACCATCGCTTTTACCACTTAAAAACAGAAACCACTCTCTGGGATCCACCCGCACTCCATATCTGTAAATAATGAAGAGGAAATTCACGTTGATTAATGTTGAACATGGATTGAAAATCCTCCGCCCGGAACACAGAGAGAAATTTAATTCATATTAAATCAGCTGAATATCACTGAAACGTTATTTTCAGGTAGGGAGCAATTTAAATCTGTTCTCCGCAAAACTAATATTTATTCAATTTAATTGAAGGTATATGAGCCCCGGGCGGACGATTCCGCAAACTTTCCAAGGAACCAGTAGCTACGGTGGAGAAACTTTAACTATTCCTTATTATGTATGTATCTACTAAACAGGATAACCAACCATTTGCATTTAAAACGATCTGACATATCTATTAAAGATGAAAGAACCCTCGGGAGAGATATGTTTTCAGGGTGGAGTTCAAGAGTAAAAATTAAATTGGTACGGAAAAATTAAAAAAAGACTGTTCCAAATTGATTTGGAGATGATTTCCTTGAAGACTTTCAAAAGAACATCCAAACTTTGTGGATAAAATAGTATTAATGATTAATGATGTGCTTTTTATTCACTCCGAATGGATTAATTACATCACAATCAAACCCAAAAAACCCGTTGCACACGTTTCATTTCCAATCTCCATCGAGATCGACTAATTCATCATACGCCTATAATTGGCAGTTTCTCTGTTCATGCAAAATTTGTTTAATTGGAAATCGAATTTTTGTTGAAACTCAAACAACGGTGATTAAAATATTCCAAAGGTACCTCGAGTTATTTAAATTCAATACGAGCAACCGAAATTCATCGATGAGAATTTTTTAATATCCCAGTGGAGCGGAAAAATGGATTTCCTGTAAAATTCCAGACGCTTGCTCCCCTCATTTCGCATATTTTTCTTTACTCAATCAAGCTTTATTTTAATCGAAAAATACCAAACGGTGAACCGTAATGCCAGTAATTTCAGTGACATCACCTGACGAAATGAGAGCAAAATGGAGGAGGAAAAAAAAGAGTTCCATTATTTTATTTCCTCTGCCAAAAGCAATTAGGCCAGTGCCCGGCGGGAAGTTGATATAGATCGAGGCTTTCCTCATTCTCCACGTCCATTCCCAGTGGAAATTGATGTAATCAAGAACCCTTCATATCGATGGAGATCAAACAGCATCAAATCATAAACGCGAGAAATGATAGAATGAGGAGAACGAGAGAAGAGAAAATAACATAAATGTTTGATATATTGCTCTTGGCATGAGAAATACTGGACTGGGATAGCTGCTTCGTATCAAAACGAAATATTTATTCTATGTTATTTTAAGAAGAATCTAAGTATCATTTGAACAATATCATTCACATTAATTAATTTATAATGACATTTACAAAACTATACACTAATTTATAACCACGAGGTTGAAAAAATTTGGCTGAATTTTCCAGAAGATCGTGGATTTGAGTTAAGAGTATCCAAGTACTTTGACTATTTTTTCTCCAGTGAAATACTTTTCTACTTTTGTAATCGAACATCGGCTCATATTTTCGCCCCATTTTACCCCAAGTTTCCGGACATTTTACAATGATTTTATTGTTGAACTTTGCAGAAATGAAATCGAATCTTGATACTGAACCATTAGAAAACATTTTAGAAATCTGCAAAAGAAATTGATGAAGTAATTGAAAAACTAGAATTTTTGGAATAAAAATAAGTTGTTGGGAATCGTAACAATTTCATGCATAAAAAAAGTTAGTAAAAGTCGAAAAAATTTGAATTATTGATTTATAAATCATTTTTCAAATTTATCTCACCTAATTTAATTGACAAATTTGATAATTAAAAATAGCTGAATTGGTCTGTCCCAAACTATAAAAAATACTTGGACATCCTTAACGGGAAAAAGTCAATAAAATTTGAAGTTTCTTTTAAAATTCCAGTAAAATTCCATTTTTTAGAGGCTCGAAGACGAAAAGTTCGCACTCGACATGAATTTTCAAGTGAAAATGAATATTCTCTGCCAAATTTCCATCAATTTTCAGAGAATTCCTTTAAATTCTTGGAATTGCAGGAATTCATGAAAAAATATTTTTTTTGTTTCTACAAAGCGGAAAGAAAAAATTCCCCCAAACAGATTGACGTCGAGCTTTATGGAATAATAAAGACCGGATTACTCGATGAATGATACTTACTTTATGAAATTCTCTAGGAGCAGTCGGACGCCGCCGAGCCCCAGCAGTAAAAATCCCCAATTAACGAAACCAGTGAAATTGTCAAAGCCCGAGCTCCAGGAGAATAAACTGTCCCTTGGTCTGTGACATCTGCAAAAAACGGAACAAACAAATGTACTACACGTAGGCACGCCTCAGAAGTATTCTATAGAACAATTGGTAAAATACTGGAAAATAATTGGCAACAATAGTGAACATTTTCGTTCACTAATTTATTTCGCCAATCGCCAAATCATATTCATATGCAAAAATCACTGCAAAACATTGAATACACAGAGGGAAACCGCTTTTATGATGCAAAAAACGCGATTTGTGTCAATGCACTAGTGACAATTGATAATTTCAATTAATTATTCATTCATTTCAGTAGCGAAGTAGTAAAAGGAGATAAGTCAATTCTGACTAATGACCAATTTTCAATGAATATCTCGGAATCTAAGGGAGATAGTAAAATTTTCGTTATGACCTTTTTTGTGGAGCCGATTGAGTGCTGCAAAAAATGTAATTACGAAAATCTCGCTATCTCCCTTAGATCCGGAAATATTCCTCAAAAACTCAATTGGGAGATAAGTCGATTCATCTTCGTTTACCACTTCACTACTAAATTATTAATTTCAATTAATTGGTGGTCGTTGAATCTCAACAAATCCGCTCAATTTCAAGACAGAAATCAAGGCACAACAACGAATACTGGGGCACGGCTTTCCGGATTTTCGTGTTGCGTATTTTTAAAATTCTTGCAACCAATTTTTCCCGTCCGTGCATTTTATACAATTTTCTTTGTAAAAAATAATACCATATTAAATAGTAAACAATAAATTTCACATCCCAAACATTCGCTTAGCATAAATCAAATTCTCCTGTTTTTGCGTCGTGAAGAATTTCGCATTCCATTCTCCGCATTCTCATAAAATAGAGGCATTTGAGTTTGTCATTTTCTCACTGAGACCCCCTCAATACACTTTTTACGCGCTCCTCGTGTTACAGAATCCCCTGACAACTCGCGAGTAATCGCCTTACGCCGGTATGAAAGAGCCGTCATTGTGGCCGACAAGTTACGTAAAAAAAAACGACGAGGAAAATGAGGGACGGTTTCCTTCAATTCTATCCTTCACATTCTCATTAAGTTTTGCCTTTCTGTCACGCAAATATTCATGGAGTAGAATGCACCGTATGCGATGGAACCTCATTTTTCCATGCAGAGAATATTTATATTTTACAAAAACGTGAAAAAAAAACGTGACAGAGAATTATTAGGTGCTGATGGAAATATCGATCTTGACTCAGATTACTCCAGGCTTTTTCATGGCATGATATTGCCGTGGAACAGTGTGATAACAGAAAAAAATGTACCAGCTATTTGTTATGTGGAAATGAAGTCTGATGAGTTTGAAATCATGTCAGCAATGGGGAAACTCATGAATAAATTTTCGTGAAAAATTCTCTTTTAATATTTTATCCGTGATTTCGGATTAATCTGCATGTGTGAGGACACGCTAAGTGCAAGCAATCAATTATTCATATGCGGTCGCATGTGATGACTAATGGAAGTGAAACATTAATAGTGCATTGCTGGTGCTGTCTATCTCATGCTGAATTAAAAATTTCCGGGAAATTTATTCTTTAGTGTGATAATGTGATCTTTAGAAATCGCATTTAATTTCGCCCGAATGGCGTGATGAGATTTCATTGAGAAATGTGCATTCATGATTGTTTATTTGTTAAAGCAAATTTCATTTTCAATTTTAGAATTGGTCTCGGGTTGTGAATTTAATTAAATAAATATGCATTAATAATTGATTCGTTGTGAAATAAAATTAGATTCTTGGGATTGAAAATGACATTTTATCCACTCAGAAAGCAATTGAATGATGACTTCAGTTGAGGAACTAATTCAATTCAGAATTTGTCCAATAGAAAAGTAATTTTTAATATGAGAAATAGAATGCAGGACCACACAATGTTAGTAATTTTTTGAAAATTAATTAATAGTTGTACTTGAATTATCAATGTTGTGAAATTGAATTCTATTTAAAATCAAATTGTTCAGCATAATTGGGTTTTCCACGTTAGATTATCACTGAGATTTCAGTGACGTCTAGAATTTTCGAATTCATTTTGGAAACTGACTATCACATCCGACTGAATTTTTAGTGGATTAAAAATTCAGGAAATTGTTGCTTGAATTTTCTATTCAATACTCCGGAATTCAACTGAATTTTCAAAAAAATAATATATGAAAATTTCGCGTTAATGACTGATTGTTAAAAATTTCGAGATTTTTTACTTGAAATTGCAGCAATAATTTTACTATTCAACATAGTAAATTTGGGAACAAGTGAAAAAGTACGACGTACTAGATGAAAAAATACGGCTGACAAAATTAAAATATGACGGCGTCTGTTGGAAAAATGACTGTTGAACATAGTAAAAATCGAGAGTTGATATAGTAGAAAATGGTAGCACAAAACTTCAATTTTCAATTGACACGAGTAAAATATAGAAGGACAAACAAGAATTTTTACTTCGTCGGTTAAAAAAATATTCCCTCTTTCCAAAATGAATATTCAGCAGAGAGGGCGAGGGAGAGGGGAATTTTTAGAATGACCCAAGTGAAAAACCATATTTAATCTTCTTTATCATCCTTCGAAAAAAATTGAATTGAAAAATTGGTATCAATAATTTTGCTGCGCGTAAATTCATTTTGAAAAGAGGAGGGGGAGTCCGCTGGAGTTTTTACCAGTTAACATATTTCTATTTCCTCAAGTAAAATGTAAGAGGCGCGAGAGTATAAACTAAAATTTTAAATAGTTCGAAAAAATTACAATTTAACATCGTAAAAATTCATACGATTTGCGTAATTTCTCGTCATTCGATAGTAAAAATTGATTTAAAAAAAAATGAAGCGTTTTCAACACTCTTGAAAATCATTTTTCCGTCTGCGCATTTTATACTGTTTTGTGCATTAAAAATTACTATAGTAAACCGTAAAAAATGAATTTTACATCGTAAACGTTCGGTCAAAAAAAATTTCTCCGTGTAATGAACCCTTCATGCTTCCACAATTACAAAATTCCCCCAGAGACGGAATCATTTCTCTTCCAACAGTCGGAAGTCAGCGAGTGTTTGACAAACATTAACAGTCAAGTAAATAGGATATTCAGATTCATTTAGAACGCAAAAAATGAGGGGGCTCGTTGGAAGAGAGGACAAAGGGGATTGAAAGGAGAAATGGTAGATGCAGAGCGAAGAGCATTCGCGAATATGCTCAGATGCGCCTCTTGAGGTAAGTATATGTATAGGAAGGGTCCTCGTGTATGTTTGCAAGTCATTATCATTTCCCCGTGGTTCTCAGGGCTCTCATTTCTTCTTTCCTTTCACTAATAATGTCTTACATTTGCTTTCTACAAGATGTCTGGAGTCTTTCTTGTGATGGGGAGTTTATGGAAAAGAGTCTCGTCTGCTTTTTGAATATTAATTTGACAATTATGTACAGTGGGAGAACTAATTTTTTTAATTGACCCTCTTGTGTGGCGTTTTCAAAACTTTTTTGTGCGTGATCTTGTGATTTCCACAAAACAATTTAAATTCTATGAACCATTGACTAGTTATTTCCTGGAGAGTGGCATTAAGTTCGATTTAAGGAGAAAAAATCGTGAAATTTTAGATTTCATTGAAAATTCAGAGAAATTCCTATTTTTTTAGCGACGGGAAAACGAGAATTCCCTTAACTTACTTGAATTTTCAATGAAAATATTCAGTGTGAAATTACGGAAAATGTTGAATTTGTTGAAAATTCAAAAATATGTTCACCTGAATTGTTCTGATTTTTATTTATTTTCGTTGAAATTTATTATTTCCAGTGACTCTATCATCAAATTCTGAATTCTTAATATCGAAATGTCTTGAAATTTCAGTTGAAGTGTCAGTTGATAAAAGTTTTCAAGAATTGTACCAAAAATTTCTGTCAAAAATGTTCAAAATGTAGCACATTATCAGTGCGATTGACTAAATTTGACCAAATTTCACTGAATTCTCAATTAATCGAAAACTCAAACATTTATTCATGGAATAATTGTACTAAAATGGACAGTAACGCCGGAAATTTTTATCATCTGTAATTTCCACTGAAATTTCATTAACTCTTGTCATTAAAAAATTAAATATTCCATTGTTTTTCTATTCAATCAATCTGAAAATCAATAAAATACTGTATTTTTCAATTCGTTATTCGTTAAAAATTCGGAAAAATCAGGAAACTTCAGGAAAAATTGAAAACCCATTTCATTTTGTTTCTGAATATTCATTTTCCATTAAAAATTCAATTACGTTGTGAAATTTCCGTCTCACTCCCACCGAAAACTCATGAATTTCCTTGAATTCCACCTAAAACTAGAAATTTCATAACCGTTTTTTCCCTAAATCGGATTAAATTTTATTCGATTCAAATATTTCCAGACACAACTTTTCCCAGTGCAAAAACCTCTCCCATCAATCATATTATATTCCCACGTAATCTCCATAAAAATATCATGAACAAATACCTGGAGAATGCCATTACACAGAGCAAAATTTCTTTGAAATGTCAGCGAAAGAAGTTTATCATCACGATAGAAGTCCAATGAAACTGGCGAGTGAAGAAGGCAATGAAGAATACCGAAACAACTCAAACTTTTATCATCGGTCGAACTTAGTTTATGTCTTTGTGTGGAGGATTGCCATAAAAAGTCAACAAGGGCTATCAGAGATTGAAGAAAAGCCCTCACTTCCCCCGAGAAATTTCTCCACTCCTGCAGTTTTTTCATTCGAAAAAAGAAAGTAATGGAACTTGTAAAACGCAGAAAAGAGTAGAAGATCGAAAAACAATTTAAAGGTGATAACCAGCTTTTTTCGATTTTTTTTTTCCACCAATTTATAATCCCACGAAGATAGAGAAGTAAAGTTTGGCGAGCACGTCGGCGAAGACGACGAGGGTAGACACACAGTGAGTTTCCACTGAATTCTGGGAAGTTCTGAGTAGCCTACGTAATTACGATTGTTGACTCCACCAGGTTGGGGAAACTTCTGGCCTATGAGGAATGTATACAGCACCTCATGATGCTACTTTCGGAATTTCGATGGCGAGAGAATTAGCATTAATTGTAACTGATAATACTCATCAGAACGGTAAATCTAAATTGCAGAGGTCATTCATATTTTCTGAGGAAACATGATTAAATTCTTTTCGAATCAATTATTCGAGCTCATTATTTTGTCACAAGATAAATACAGCCTGGCAAGATCTCACAAGATAAATACAACCTGAACGTATAAAAATCCATAATCTTTCAGCACTGTTCTCCTCAAATCATGATCACGTCCCATTGAATTCAACTTTTCATTCATAAATTCAATCACCGAACCCCATAAAACGTGAACTTTCTCCTAATGTCTGAAAAATGGTTTTATCCCAGCATTTCATCGCATTACGACTAATAAAACCCTAACATCCGAATGCAAATGTGAATTTAAGGGTATCCAAGTATTTTCTCCATTTAGTTCTGCATCGAAATCCGTTTAAATATTTGTAGTTGAACATGAGAGCATTAGGGCATTTTTTATAAATTTCACTATTTATTATCATAATTTATTTATTGTAATTTCTATTTTTAAACATTTTTAATTTAAATAGTATTGACTGTTTGAGCGACATTCAACTATTTGTTCTTCGTATTTTCGATTTTCGATCTTCTTGATTTTTTCTATCGAACTGAATTTAAATTTTCCTCGACTTTTATTTTAACTTTATTTTTAACAGTCGGACATGATATGAAAAATTCATTTCATTTTTCCCAGTATTTCCCATTTTCTAAACCATTTTCCGCACTGGGTGCACATTATACTATTTCATCACTTGTGCGTAAAGTGAAATTTACGCACGCTCTGCGCAAAATTCCACTCTCCACACGTTGTGGCGAAAAATAGGGTTCGACGCTCATGAGAAAAGTGTTCTGACCATTTTTATTCGTGGAAAGTTGGTGGGCCGATTCGTAGGCAAGACTTACCAACCCGACGAGTATGAAATCTCCATAACGACAGCCCGGGCAGTATTTTTCCGCAGGGATTTTCACTTCTACAAGTTTGGGGAGGAGATAATGCCAATGCCCGGCCGAGGAAGAGTGAAGGTCATTGTGGAATACACTAATTTTATAATTTTTCATATTATCATCATTATCATCATGATGTATTATTGTTGTTTTGATAATCATCAAATAATCCATTTGATCCATTTTTATGGAAAACATTGAATTCATTCATATGTAATTTCATAAATTGCATAAAATGCATAAATTTCATAAATGTTCCTAGAAGGTGGGATGAGTCGTAAGGAATGCTCATTGCGTAATTTCATATGTAATTTCATAAATTTCATAAAATGCATAAATGAAAAAAAATTATGCATTTTATGCAATTGATGCATAAAATGCATCAAAAAAATGAAATGTACATTGATTATTATTGATTTTTGTGCAATTGATAAATTTCATAAAATGCATAAATAATTAAAAATTATGCATTTTAAACAATTGATGAAATTACATATGAAATTCCACATGAAATTACATGTGAAATTACGCAAAGGGCATTCCTTACGACTCATCCCACCTTCCAGGGACATTTATGAAATTTATGCATTTTATGCAATTTATGAAATTACATATGAAATTACACGTGAAACAAAAACCGCGTCCGCATCACTGCGGAATCCACTCTTACTTATTCGTATCGAAAAATACGAATTTCCTCACTACCCCGCAATCGACTTTTCCGGCGAACATGAGTTTTTGCAGCGCGAGCCGAAAATCCCCGCACCCTAATGCACCATTAGAAAAGCTCCCCTCAAAATTCCCCGCACTTTACCATTTGTAATTCCTACCAAGTACGTGTGAGACCCCTAAATGGATTACCCCTGAAAGGGATATTCCCATTGAGAGTTTTAGCCGGGTTAGAGAAGCCCGTCAAGTATGATTTGGGACCCTCGACAATTGCATTCAACTTGATTTGCATAAGGGCGCGTACCGGTGGCTGCGTCATTCCCCCCATGTTACCAGTTGGAGAGAATAGTTCTGCCCCGATCCTCGAGTATTTGGATGGTTAATTAAGAACGTCGAGATGGAAACTACCCCCCCCCCCCCCCCCCCCCCCCCCA
>NW_021680373.1:2124542-2142713 GCF_001412515.2 Diachasma alloeum
CCCTCCCACCCCCAAATACAGGAGAGAGGATTCCACGTGTGCGGTTGGCTGTGTGCGGTTTTGGCTTGCCTCCAAGCCAAACGCATCGTAAATCGTATTTCATCACTGATTGCCAAACAATCGATGAATATTCACATCGACAAGTTGAAAGAAAAATAAACTTTATTACAATAAAACGAGAGGACCAAAGGGTTCGCCAATTTTGTCAATTTTCCCTCGTTTTGCGCCCACGGGATCGTTTCGAGTGGGGGGAAAAAAATCGATACTCAACAGCTGATCGTCGGAGTGAGAAAAATAGGGGACAGAGTGTCGCTGGCACCTCGTCAGCACGCATGCGTACTTTGGACCGGCTAATGCCTGCCATGTGTGCCTTGGACTCACTGGGGTCCACGCCTAACTCCCGAAAATACGATACGTGTCGCACGGAATTCATGAAAAATAAAAAAGAAAGTCGTAAAGAGAACGATAAATTATCGGGGGAGAACGGGAGTATTATATCGTCTTGTTCCCGGCGGAGGAGATGGAGAAGCCGATACAAGTGACGAGTGATAACGTGAGATTATTATTGATTATTGTTCGTCCATTTGTTTATTTTATCGGGACAATGCGAAATTCTGGAACTCACGGTTTGTCCGGCTGTGACAGCCTGACCATGTAGTCAGCCCTCTGTATTTCCTCGGCCCTTGTGACGCTTTTTGTGCGTCTTAACCTCACTTTCGACTCCTGATCGTGCTCCGGCATTGCTGATCACTTTACCACACTTTTTACGGTTTATTCCCGATTTTTATTCACTCGCGCTTCGCCGGAATGTCGCGGGCAATGGTACACTTGTGAGCGCGGAAAAATATCGCGAAAGATACAATCGGCGGATATTTCACTCGTGTCCGACTGCGATCGCAACCGAGTGCTGACGGGATTTGTTGCGCGTTATGTCATCGCGCGAGAGTGGATAAAAAGTGAGAGGGAAATGTATCTTTATTTGGCTTTAATTGACTTGCTGAAGGCAGTTAACTTGTAGATTCACTGATTATTTTGGTATTTGAGTGGGAGGGGGTGGGCTTTGATTGGAACAACTGTTTTCAACGATGTGGGGTTGGGGGGGAGTCGACTGTTGAGATAACACTCCTCTCACTCTCCGTCGCACCGCTGCATATTTCTGGATGGACTTGCGAACTGATTACGCACTTTTGCTCCTCGAGAACAGTGGGATCACAGAAAAAGTCAGTGGAATGCCACAAGTCACGTGTGTTCCCACTCTTTTAAAATCAGTTTGAGGAACAAATGCGAGAAAATTAATAAGGGAGAGGATGTTACCGAGGTTTACGAGATAATAAATGAGTAATAGAACTGACGGAAATACCGTTTGAATTGGTAATTCCAATAGTCATCACACTTGTCATTTCAGAGATGTTAAATGTAGCAAATTAAATGTATCTTTATGCGAATTTAATTGGGGTATTGGAAGCAGTTAAATCGCAGATGCACTGATTATTTTGGAATTTGTTTGAGAGTGTGAGGACGGGGAGGGGGAAAACGCGAGACAATTAATGAGAGAGAATATGTTACCAAGGTTTACGACATAATGAAAGAGTAGTAGAACTCGGTGAAATGCTGCTTGAATTGGTAATTTAAGTAGTTATCACTACTCTCTGTTTCAAAGTTATGAAATTTAGCAAAATGAAATGGTTTGAATGAAAATAACCGGAATTGGTAGTTGATTGAGATTTCCTGGGATGATTTCATTCAATTATTTCCAATGGATGAGAAGTCGGAAGGAAATGGATCTTTATTTGATTTCAATTAATGTATTTCAAGCAGTTGAACTGAATATCTCTGAATCTAAGGGAGATAGCAAAATTTTTGTTATGACCTTTTTTGTAGAGCCGATTGAGAGCCGCAACAAATGTGGTTACGAAAATTTTGCTATCTCCCTTAGATTCGGAAATATTCCTCAAAAACTCAACTGGGAGACGAGTCGACTTAAACCGGTTTACTACTTCGCTACTGAATTGTAGATTCACTGATTATTTTGGTATTTGAGAGGTCGACGGTGGAGGGAGAAAACGCAAGACGATCAATTAATGAGAGGAAAGATGTCACTAAGGTTTACGAGATAATAAATGAGTAATAGAACTGAGGGGAATACAGTTTGAATTGGTAATTCACAAGTAGTTATCACTACTTGTTATTTCAGAGCTATAAAATGTAGCAAAATGAAATGGTTTGAACTAAAATGACCGGAATTGATAGTTGATTGAGACTCCCTGGGATGATTTCATTTATTTCTAACGGATGAGAAGTGAGAAGGAAATGTATCTTTATTTGATTGTAATCGAGGTATTAAAAACAGTCAAGTTGTAGATTCACTGATTATTTTGGTATTTGAGAGGGAGGAGTTGTAGCGGGAAAACGCGAGACTATTAATGAGAGAGAAGATGTTACCAAGGTTTACGAGATAATGAAAGAGTAATATCACTCGGTGAAATCCTATTTGAATGGTTAATTCACGTAGTTATCACCACTTGTTATTTCAGAGTTATGAAATCTAGTAAATGAAGTGGTTTGAAGCAAAATGAATAGAATGAATAGGTGATGCTAGAAGTCTATTTTTTTTTCGTTCGAATTGAAAAAATTATTTAAAAATAAGTGTTGTTGACCGTCATGTCGTGATTAATCATGAAATAGTTACAGCAAGGCCGAATAACATTGACTCAATTGAAAAATGATGTATGCAAAAAATGATGTATCCTTGAACGATTTTTATGATATAAAAAATTAAAGTAGTTTCATATGAAAAATAGTGATATCGTGTGTCACGTGCTTATTGATTTCCTAAAGAGTGCACTTATTTTACTTCATACTCTGTAAAATAATGGGATAAAATGGGCAATACTATTCGATTTTCTATTTTTACAGAGTAAAATGGCAAATACACATTCGAGTTTTAAGAACAGAAATGATTAAACATCGTTTATTAGTCAAAAATAGTAGACTTTAATCCATCGTTTCAAGTATTACTTCGTCCAACTTTTTTTTATGAAACACAATCGATCTCCCATCACTGATATTGTCGCGTATTTGCTTTCCTCCCCCCCCCTCCCCCCGCTGTTTTATTCTTTCATCTCGTATTTTCATCCGCAGACGTGTCCTGTCACATTTTATATTCTTTTTATTATTTCTTTCACTGGAAACTCTTTCAATAAAGCCGTTCCTATCAAACAGTGGAAAAAGTTCAAGTTTTCAGGGGAACATCCCTTGCGCGAGTGAAACATCCTACAGACAACTGTTGCCACTGATTTTTGCTCATGTGATGCGAAAAATTCGACAAAAATTCTGTAATTCTTTACGTAATATTTGTATTAAATTTCAGATGATTTCACTGAAATTCATCAGCATTCTCCTTTACTTTAAGAAATTCTTTCATCATTAACATTTAGAGACTTTGCAAGCCTATCGCGATCTCGTGATACAATCTTTTATTCTAAGGGCAACTTGAATTATGGTCAAGAGTTCATAAAAATGAGGCATAATCCCCAGATAATTAAAACTTTATTCTTCTCCTGCATAAAAAGTTTCATATTCAACAGTATAAATGAACCTTTTATCCCCCCCCCCTCCCTTTCAAAATGAAGAAATCATTAAAGTCAAGTGAAATTGATCATATTCCCGGGGAATAATTTCTACCGATGCCATCCTGAAGTCCGGAATATCCAGAAATTTACCCGTAAATTGTTGACTGGGTTTATCTTTCGTATTAAATTTCAGATGATTTTACTGAAATGCATCAGCATTCCCCTCATTTCAAGAAATTATTTCACCAGCATTCCGCGGCTTTTCAAGCCTCAGTTTAAAAATCCTCTCCTTACTTGAATTATGGTCAAGAGTTCATAAAAATGAGGCATAATCCCCCGATAATTAAAACTTTGTTCTTCTCCTGCATAAAAGGTTTCTTATTCAACAATATAAATGGACCTTTAACTCCCCCCTCAAATGAAGAGATCGTTAAAGTCAATTGAAATTGATTATGTTTCTTATCTCTCCCCTCTCCCCCCCCCCCCACCATTTGCTAAAAAAAGTAAAGGTATAAAAAATAGATTACCTCTGGAGAAAACTTTGAACCAAGATTCGACGCGGTAAGTTCGGGAAACTTTGATTCACTTGAAACTAGAACATTTAAACGGGCTTGAGAAACCTTGGTGGGAACCGCGGCGGGCCGGGGGGTGGAGGGAGGGGTGGGAGGCAGAGCAAAAGATTCACTTGGAGGTTGGCTACTTTTCTACGAGTAAACTAGTCGACCTTACGGACTCCTTAACTCACTGTAAACATCCGAGGGGGAATGGGGCTCTGGATTCTCATCTTCTACGCGTAAGTGAATTTTACTTGGAGAGTTTGGGACGTTTAACCACTATCCTCGCTGTGATAGGCACTTTCATCGGGATTTACCGGACTCTTGCTGAAGTAGTTCCACTTTGGATAAAAGCTCTTTAAAAAACAATCTGATTTTTCAATCCTTTCCTTCCTCTTTTATTCATCGAATCGAATTCAATGATTCCCTGGGTATTTTCCATTAGGTTATTCTGGAAAGTTCAATGGAGTGGGATAATACAAGTATAGATTATGAATACGTCCAGAGAAATGATGAATGGAATGAAACTCTTTACATTACTGCACGGAGAGAAATATTCAATAAAAATTACGTATCTTTTCCGTAATTCCGAAGCGAAATGTGGTTGTAGGAAATTTTACGGAACTGTCACGGAATTTTTGCGGAGCGTGACATTTCTCCGTGTGGGAAATTATTTCTGAAATTTCGGGCGATAAATCTCTCGTCTCCTTTTCGAAAACGACAAATTCTAAAATCATCAAAATATCTCACAAGTTCTTCGTGAATAGGTGAATAAATATTGGGATAAATATCGGGATGATGATCGTAAACTGTAGGCGAGTGAAAAAAATTGTAAATATTTAAACGAGAAAATTAAAAATCTCTCAGCTCTTTTGGGAAAACAACAGATTCAAAGATCGTTGAAATATCTAAAAACTGCTGTAAACTTACGTAAATTTACGCACTTTAGTCAATAAATTAAAAATTAAAATTAAAAAATCTTGGAATCCATAACAACTGATTCACATGTAATTTTCATATATTTCATTAGTGATAAATGAACTAATTTCCGGTATATTCAATGAAATCGCGACTTTCAAATGCGTAAAACAACACAAATGATTGAAAATTGCAAAAACTCAAGCAACTATTGTTCTAATTTACCAATCCGTCAAAAATTCAATTGAATGTGATATTCACTTTCACAACGAGTTCCATAATAGAAAAGATCACATGGCATGACAAACTGATTTTTTTATTTCTAAAATAAATAAAAAGTTCCAAGAACGATTTCACTCTGCATTAATTTCAAATCCACAACATTGAGAATACAAATGCAGCTATTTCTGAAGTAATATCCCACAGTCTGTACTATCTGTTTCTTAATTTCAATGAAAATAATTCCATTATATACATTCATTCGATGCGTATAAAAACAAATAAAAACGACACTTAAGTTTGAACAAAGCCTTTATTACGATCTATTCCAATAAACCAATTAGATTGATCCAAAGATAATTGAAATAATTTCAAAAATTCACCAATGATGTCATGAAGCCCGACGAAAAACCCCTGAATAGAAAATTTAATGGAGGAATGAACCGCAATTCCGAGAGATTATTAAAGAAGAAATACTAAAATCCCGGCTAAAGATATCTCCAAAGCCATTCCATCATTTTTGAATGTAGCATTCCCCCCCGACAGCGTTATAATTCATATTCCCCTGTACCAACTGGCAAAAGGGGCGCTCACCCGGCGATAAGTGATAACAACCCTTTATTTTTTTTATTACATTTTTTTCATCACTGCCAACCAGAAATATATGGCTCTAAAGATTTCAGATTAGAATTTTACGGCTGATTCTGTTGACACTGATATAAACTCGTGATGGTTTTTTTTTACGATCTCTTTTGTGATGATGATAAATAAAGAAGAAGAGAGGGGTGAGACGATTTAATTTATTTTGATGGCAGACTGGAGAATCTCGGGTAGGTTAAAGGAGATCTTTGAAAAGGTGCATCGATGTTTGAGAAAGCCCTTCAGGGTTAACTGGGCGCTAACCAGGCACTGAAAGGGGAGAGGGTGATGGCTGATCCTGTGCCACCCCATCGTAAGCCGAGACTAAGAGGCTATTAGTTAGCTCAGGCTTGCTTGGACTAACAACGCTACTTACACCACCCTGTAGCTGACATCAACGATAGTGGACTATCCCCTTCGCCAAGTACGGAGATCTTGTCTACCTGTTCTACATAATGTCCTCACAGTATGCTGGCTTTACGGATGAAAATATGTAGTGAAGGGGAAATTGATAAGGGCAGCATCATCTTGCGTTGTACACACGGAGAGAAATATTCAAGAAAAATTACGGAACTCACAATTCGCTCACCGATTACGGAATCGACTCAGAAAATTTAAGTGACGGTATCGTAATTTTTCACAGGAGATTCAGATAAAAATTGCGGAACGTTCTGGAGAAATTCCGTGACAGTTCCGTAAAATTTCCTGCAACCACATTTCACTCCGAAATTACGGAAAAGATACGTAATTTTTATTGAATATTTCCCTTTTTTGGTTATTTCTCGTTTTTTGACGCAATTCGTGATGCCGCGAGAGACTTCACGAGACAATGGAAATCTCTGACCTCTTCTCAGTCTCGAAATACGCAGTGTCGACTCCTCTTGTGATGATTCCGAGTCAACTAATCTCACCTCGGTCTCCAGTTTTTCGTGCTTTTTAATGTAAAATCTCGGTTTGAGATTGTGAATTCTAGTTCAATTATTGCATGAAAATTAATCAAAATCAAGGCGTTGCAAGTAAATATATTTTTAAATTTGTAATTAATTGAAGATTCGAGCAAGTTGGGAAAGTTCTCGTTGATTAACACCATGTTAATCAATTGTGTGGATCGTGGAATTTCGGATATAATGAGTCGACTAGTGATTTTCAGGAGAGTGATATTGGATGCGATTTAAGTGGGAGAAAATCTCGAATTTTCAGATTTCACTGAAAACTCAATGAAATTCAAAATTTTTGAACAGCACTGAGATGACAATCCCCCTGAATCTACCTGAATTTTGAAGGAAATAATAAATACTGTACTAATTTTCGGGGAATAATTGCACTAAAATTTGCAATTCTCATTCATTTATCCATGAAATTCTGAATTTTCAACGACAAAATTCCTCAAAATTTCAGTGAAACTAAAGTGTGATAAAATTTTCCGAAAAGTATACTGGAAATTCCCTCCAAAAATTTTCAACAGTGCAAAAATACCATTCCATCATCAATTCGTGAATCTCAGTTGACTAAAAACGTTCCCTCTCATCAGTAAAAAAAAATAATCAGAAAAAAAATGCAAATTTTCCGAAACCAATTTAATCCCAGCCTCGGATATCCTTAATGACACCTTAATTTCCACCTACGCAAACTCAATATCAAGTTTATAGCGCACAGTTCTGTTAGTTTAAAACTTAGTAGAATAAATCTTACGTACGAGACGCTGACATTCACACTCACCCTCCCCATGACGAGGAGAATAACATTTCAAACTCGATTAGTAGTCTGAGCACGTACGTTATTAGCCATTCTCGTGAGAGAGTCCGGGCTGGGCTTGAGAAAGGGGTGTTGGGTTTACACGTATACCCATCAGAGTATATATCCGGGGGAAATCAAACTTCAGGGTGGAGAATCTGACGCTGAATGACCTGACGGGTGCTTACCGGGTTTATTGAATGCTTCATACTGCCCCAATGTTCCACATTACACTGTCTTATTCTGTGAAACCATCTTATTCCCTCGTTCTTCCTCTCAAAATCATTCCTTCCGGCATCCGATGTCGTATTGTAACTGAGATCCATTGAGTAGGTGACTAAAACAACTGCATGCAATGGGATGTACATCTGCTCAAGCTATAAATTCTGTTTTATGGAAATGGACCTGAAAGTCGCATGTTATGACACCGCGTTGCCATCATTCGACTCTATGATATTAGATTGATCAAGGGTGAATATTACTTTGTGTCAAGACTTTTAGGATTTTCCGTGAAATCCCTTCCTTTAAATATTTATACATTTTATATGAATGACAGGGAGTCTTGAAGACAATAGTCTTAATTCTACTGAATAGCAACTTCTTTCCTCTGCTGACCCACTAATCCAATAGACCATTTGCTCATATGTAGAATTTGACATTAAATAACCCGACAGGTGCTTAACAGGTTTATTGAATGCACCATTCTGCTGCAAACTCCACATTAAACTGTCTTATTCCATGAACAATCTCATTCCCTTGCACTTCCTCTCAAAACCATTCCTTACAGCATCCGAGGTACTATTGTAACTCAGATCCATTAAATAGGTGACTAAAATAACTGCATGCAATGGGGTGTACATCTGCTCAAGCTGTAAATTCTGTTTTATGGAAATGGACCTGAAAGTCGCATGTTATGACACCGCGTTGCCATCATTCGACTCTATGATATTAGATTGATCAAGGGTGAATATTACTTTGTGTCAAGACTTTTAGGATTTTCCGTGAAATCCCTTCCTTTAAATATTCATACATTCTACATGAACGGCAGGGAGTGACATGAATGACAGGGAGTCTTGAAGACAATAGTCTTAATTCTACTGAATAGCAAATTCTTTCCTCTGCTGACCCACTAATCCAATAGACCATTTACTCATATGTAGAATTTGAAATTAAATAACCTGACACCTGCTTAACGGGTTTCTTTATTCCTTTATTCTTTATTCCATTATTCCTTGAAACAATGTCATTCCCTCGCACTTCCTCTCAAAACCATTCCTTACAGTATCCGATGTACTATTGTAACTCAGATCCATTAAATAGGTGACAAAAATAACTCCATGCGATGGGATGTACATCTGCTCAAGCTATAAATTCAGTTTTATGGAAATGGACTTGAAGTCGCATGTTATGACACTGCCTTGCCATCATTCGACTCTCTGGAATTGGATTCATCAAGGGTGTAGAATTTGTTCATATATAGAATTTGATATTAAATAACCTGACACGTGCTTAACAGGTTTATTGAATGCACCATCCTGCTACAATACTTCACATTAAACTGTCTTATTCCTTGAAACAATGTCATTCCCTCACACTTCCTCTCAAAACCATTCCTTACAGTATCCGATGTACTATTGTAACTCAGATCCATTAAATAGGTGACTAAAATAACTGTATGCAATGGGATGTACATCTTCTCAAGCTATAAATTCAGTTTTATGGAAATGGACCTGAAAGTCGCATGTTATGACACTGCCTTGCCATCATTCGACTCCCTGGAATTGGATTCATCAAGGAGGAATATTACTTTGTGTCAAGCCTTTCAGTTTTCCCCGTAAAATCCCTTCGTTTAAATATTCATGCATTTTATATACTTCGAAAATTTACGTTGAAAAGCCGTAAACCGAGAAGATTAAATGTCTTGAGGTGTTAAAAATAGCAGCGCAGGTGGAAAGGGTATGCAACCCTTGGCTCCAGGTAATAGGTGATCGTAAAACCACCAAATGACACTAACACACGAGTCTCAATGCTGAATTACAGTTGGTGGATGGCCTGTGGGTAAAGACCATGCGATTCCTGACCCACGTACTTCCACTATGGTTTCGTCTATATTTTTATGAGTGTCATTTCATTTGGAATTTAATACTGCTGGGAAAAAGAAGTAATTTCCTGTCTTCTCCATGGCCATATTTAATTTTATAGAATTTAATTTCATAACTCTTAAGGCGAGATATGATAGTGGAATGAAAGAAAATGTTCAGCAAAACAGGGAGAGAAATTTCTGCGAGAATTTATTTTAACTTGTACTGAGTTACGTTTTCACTTAAATTTGAGGGATCAAACATTTTATTCATTTTATTTTGTTACTAGACAACGACAAATCCTCAAAAATTTATTCATGTGTGAACAATTGAAAATTATTGGTTGAAATTTTCATAATTCACAATTCAAAATTTCATGTAAAACTCAGTGGCAATTGTGAATAATTGTTACTAATTATTACACTTCCAACCGGAGTAATTTTCAATCGAAATTCATCTCCATGAGACAATTCCTTGACTACAAAAAAGTCCCTCGGGGGCTCGTATAAGCGACTGGTTTTATAGCACATCCCCATGTGTTAACCATGAGCCGATCCTTGACAAGGGTTTCAAATCGAACGTGATTCGTTGCCTTTGGAATGCTCGACAGACAAGAAAGTGAAGGGAAGTGAGGTCCGTTGGTTTTTTAACCCCCTCCAGCACAAAAAAACCCGTGGAATCCTCTTTATTTTACGATGGCAAACGTCCAAAGGCGACTCATCGTTTGGCCTTCGATCCCGTGGAATTTCAAAGTTACCCTCACTTTAGTTTTCACGGGGTCAAAGCACGTTCCACCGAATCACATCAATATTCCACATGCTACAGAACCCCTTTCTTACCCGGAACCCGAAATTTCATATGAAAATCAATGCGTTCGGAATGACCAGTGTGGAAAAACTAGTGTCTGAAGTTAAGACACTTTTGTCTCCGTTTTTAAGAAGTTTGTCTCTCAATTTAAGGGAGACTACAATGAGTTTTAAAAGTCGCAGACTATTGGAATGAGTTTTCTCATACATTGAAGATCGATTATACATGCACGAAGAGAAATTACGGAAAAGATACGTAATTTGTATTGATTATTTTTCCCAATCGGATTTCGACCAATCAGAGCGCAGTATTTGAGGCTACCCGACTGTTTTATTTCGGATATTTCCTCCTAGCTTTTGAATATTTCGCAGTAGTTCTTCATTTTTTCCGCTCATTTCAGATAGAATCTTATATTTGACAGTCTATGAAGATCGGGTTATTCTATTAACATAATTTCTTCAAATCTTCCTCAATTCACATCCTGATGCTGTCCACTGCACTCTGCTTGGCCAAAATCCGATTGGGAAAAATAATCTGACAAATACCCCTCGAGATTCAAAATCAATCGGCTATTTCCCTCAAGCTCCCCTGCAAACAAACCATCGTGCCAAGTTTAGCAGAAAAACCCTCGCGCAAGCGCTCAGGTTTTTTTAGCCTGCAAAACTTGACACCTTCATTTGTTTGCAACGAAGCTATTGGGGAATACCCGATAATTTTGAAGCTCTTGGGGTATTACTACTGACAATTTCCTCAATTCTGATTTTGACCAATCAGAGTGCAGTATTCGGAGTCACGTGACGCGTTTCGCACTGATAATTTCCCCGACTACAGGGAAATTATCAGAGTGATAATTTCCCTGTAGCCTGTCAATTGTTTTCTACGAATTTGACAGATATTCCTTACATTTTGGTGAGATGTGTCCCGTAACCCCGAACACTGCACCCTGATCGGCCAAAATCAGAATTGAAGAAATTGTCCTCCGAATACCCCTCGACCTTCAAAATTCATCGGATATTTCCCTCAAGTTTTCCTGCATATCAACGATCGGGATCAGCTTTGCAGTAAAATCTTTCCATTAAAATCCATTTTAATCTGTACAACTGATCCCTCTCGTTGCTATGCAACAAAACATTCGGGAAATATCCGATAATTTTGAAGGTCTTGGGGTATTACAGCTGAATATTTCTCTCCGTGAAAATATTTGAAATGTCCGTCATCGCGAAGTCAGCCGATAAGACCCACGTTAGCGTCAAATGTCTTAAATTGAGGCGTCTTCAAGGCCCTACTTTTCACCGGGCAGTGATTGACGCACTTGTGATGAAATAAAGATAAGCCCGATGGGAATTGAGTCTTTTTGAGCTGATGGATTTGTCGTTGGAAAGTTAAAAGAGAAAGAGGGCCGAAGGTACGGGGGATATGGTGCCACGTCTACTGCTGGGTTAATTCGATTTACTCGAAAACTTGTTATTGACGAACTCTCCACAGAGATAGAATTCCCTTTGATCCGCGTCACACGGTGAATTCTGAACATCTGAGCAATTGGAAATGCTCGAAGAGGGGGGGGGGAGGGGTGAACGAAATAGAAGGGAAGTTAGAGGGAAGTAGGTACTAGAGTGTCTACAGCGAATAGCAAATCGCTAAGGAGTGTTAAAAAACGAATGGAATATTCGTGCCAGCTTGGGTGAGCAAATGGCAGATTGGTTAGCTGTATTAACTTGCGGTGAAATCCCGACGAACAGAATATTGTATGCATGTGATGTTTAGATGGTGACAATAGTGAACAAAGAGTATGCTGAACAGTGGAGAGTAGTTGATCAATATTTGTTCTGCTTCGATTACAAGCTACAGCCAGTTGGTTCAGTGCTCTTGGTACTCATCAATTATCTCTGATATTGAGGGACAAGATTTGATCCAGAGTTTGCACAAAACTCTCGTGTAAATGTTCGGAAATTAGAGCATCGTTGATGACGAGAGGTTTGTTTGACATGAATAATCAGAGACAATTCAGTTTGACGTGAAATAAAGGGTCAATTATATTTTAATAATCAATTGCACTTCTTACTGAAGGCATTGCCTGCATAAATCTATCGTGATTGTAATCCAATATTCTGAGATGAATATCCTCCAACTTTCAGACGATGATAAAAACGTACTCTACTGATAATTTCGTATTATTTTCCCATCAGTGAGCGAAGAGGGTCTTTAGATCGGCGAAACTCCATCGTTTAAGTTTATGGCTTTGTAGAAAATCATTCGAAAGTAACTTATCTCAGGGGTTATTCTCACTCCCGAGTGTAATGATCGGAGAGCCACTGCCGCTTTTCTTGAAGTATTCTTAAAAAACAGTAAATCGTCTGAATAAAGAATATTCTGCTTCAGGTGTAATCAAATATTAAAATATTCTATATTTCATGTTTCTGGGTTTAACATTCTCACACCCAATGTATAATTAAAATTTCTGTACTTCGAACGAGGACATGCGGAAGTAATTATGCATTACTTCGAATCGAATCACTTCAAACATTTCTCGACTCCCACTTAACACTCATCAATCATCTCTCATGTCGAGGATCAAGATTTTATCCCAAGTTTGCACAAAACTCCCCTGATCAGATGTCAGTGCAAGATTCTTGATAGAAGGTTCTTTTGAAATGAATAATCAGAAACAATTCAATCTTATGTGCGATGAAATGTCAATTACCTTTCAATAATCAACTGTACTGTTTATTTCAATTGAGTTACCTACATAAATTATAATAATAATCAACGATGCATATCACTATATTCTCTTGTTGTTCAATACTCTAAGAGGAATATCCTCCATCATTCATACAGTGAGGAAAATCTACTCTATAAACCATTTCCTACCAATTTTTCATCAGTAAGCGAAGGGAATCTTCACATCGGCAAAACTCAACCGTTCGATTTTATGGCTTTGTACAAAATTATTCGAAAGTAACTTACCTCAGACGTTATTCTCACTCCCGCTTGTACCAATAAGACAACTATTACCTCTCTCATCAAAGTGTCTTTCACAAACACAGTAAATCGTCCAACTAAAAAATCCCCCTTCAAATTCAACATTTTCAGATCAAATGTACAACGAAAATCTCTTTACTTCGAACGATGGCATACGAAGCAGTATCAATTAGCCATTACTTTAAAATAAATTACTCCGAAAAAGCCTCAATCCTCTCGAAACCCCAATTTATCTTTCATCTAGTTTGTAACCGAATTGCAATGAATTTTTAATATCGCATTAGCTCTCACTGGCAAAATTTTCCAACAATTACCAATGAAGTCCAAACGACATTCGTTAATTGAAAAGATTAAAGCTAGTCCGAAACCTTAGCTATAATTTAGGCATTGATTGAGGTGATGAGGGAGCTGTGAATGTTTGTATCTCATCCAGAGATATTTTAGCTGCTTGCTGAAGATCATCCATGCTCTTCCTCGTTTTTGTTGATATATCATCAAACTGACGTCGGGTTTGGGTTAAGAGCTCATCAGTTGACTTTACAGCACTATTTGCCAAACCTTTCACTTCAGTATCCAGCTTTATCACCCACTCCACAGCTTGTCGTCCCTGGTAAAGCGAGATATAAACCAGGAATTTAAGAGAACGATCAAAAGATAATGAAATCCTGTTGGAAAATTACTTTCACTCACCATTCCAGCGTTGAAGGAGATTCTTTTTGTTAATAATTCCTCCATGTACGATGTCAGGGGAACCCCTTGAACCGTTACTATTGCTTCCTGCTTGAGAAGGGTCTTTGTTTTGTCTTCGGGATGTGGAACATACTTCAGTGTCTCGTCAACTGCTATGTAGTTGCAAAATGTTAACTGTAACAGTGTAAACAGTTCCCAAGCATGAATAAGCACATCTTGAATTGTTTTGGCAGTGAAATACATTCAATAACGAGTTCAAACTAACGATAAGACGATGAAATACTGCAACTAACGAGGAATCCCTTCATAATTTATGAAGTTTACTCCTTGTTTTCGAGCAACAGTCAAAGTCATTCTTCTTAACACTATTTCCCAAACATGATTGAATTGCAAACTCAACTCAACCATTTTTGTCTAGTGAAAAACAGGTCTCGTGGGCCGACGGCAAATGTTTGACTTATTCACAGTTCAGTGGAATGATCAATGGCAGCTTTCTGTATCTGAGGTTTGGGGTTTTGTACATCAAATAGCGTTTGATGCATCACGCGATGTTCTTTTACTGTCTTGTTAGTGCCAGATGAAAGACTGGTCTAGCAGTATCAATTTGTAAACACGAAAGGTAGTGCACCTCGGTCGTTTCACTTCGTTAGAGATGTGATGAAATATGCACAGAGTTTTCGTAAATTGCACTGATAACATGGGAACTATATTCATTTATAAACTCTATGAACCGAGAAACCAAATTATAAATAGATGGATACTACGCAATTTATAATGACTTGAGTTTATTCAATGACAAAAGGGCATTTTCAATATACAGTGGTTTATTCCGGGAATGAGTGCAGTGTTGGGCGTATAATGCGCGTTTGTACTCGCAGACTTCAGGTGATATGGTATTTTCAACGGAGGTTTAGCAATGGTATTATTACGTGCACACATTTCTATGCGACTACGAGTTTGTTGAAGGGAGTGAGAAAGGATGTATATGTGGAAGTATGGAACAATTGAATGGTGGAGAGAAGAGGATAAAGAAGAGAGAGATGATAGGACCACTGGCAATAGTGCAATACGTTTCGCGGGAAAATTAACGCCCGCAGGCATTGTTGCCCAGGAAAGCGTGTAGGATGCGGCGTGCCGGTGAGTACCCCACAACGACGCCATATTAGCAATCAGTGAAGCCAACTGTGTTACTCTCCCCCTCGCCGTCTTCTATCCCACTTACTTCAGTCGCTTTTATCTCTCGGGTTTCTCGCCCTCGTATTTTCATTCTCGAGTGGTTTTCTTCGATTTCAGCAGTGGGTGGGACACGATCTGACAAGCTCAGTTACTTTAATTAGGTAGTTTTGGGTGGACGGGGTGAGGGGTACATGAGTTAATGCAGTTAAGGGTTTTTTTTTCATCATTTGGGTCATTGTGGGGGTGGGAAGTCGTAATGGTGTTGGAAAGAGTGAGTGACTTTGTGAGATTCGATCTTTGTTGATTTTATGCTGTTACAAAAATTTCAGTGTAATTTCATGAAGAGAAATGATGCATTTGAATGAAACGAAAGTCTATGCACTATTATAAAAAATATTGATATTCTGTGGGCAGTACACGGAGAGAAAAGTTGAATAAAAAATACTAGAAAATTGTGGAAAATTTCACTATAGATAAAAAGATTGAAGCATTTCATATTCATGTCCTAGAAATGATATCGTAAAGTACTTCGCTGACTAACAGTTTACGTTATATTATAGTTTACCAATTTCATTTCTAAAACACCCGAGTGTTAATTCAATTGACAATTTTTATTTTTATGTATTTATTTTGTTATAATTTTTTTTAATTTCATTCATTTTTTTTTCATCCGTACAATTCTCTAATTCGATAAATTAAACAGATAAATTAATGAATGGATTATCGAACCCAATTCGATCCCCATTCGAACGCAATTGCATCTAACTATACGAAAGGTAATCGTGGAGCGTAATTGGAGATCAATAAAAAATACCTTTTGCGGAGGATATCTTAAAATTGAAATTGAAGAATATATTTACCGGAATGTTACTGATGAAATGTTCCATGAAATTCTGAATTTTCAGTGACAAAATTCCTTAAAGTTGTGGAAGCAAAATCTAATAAAATTTCCAAAAAGTGTACCGGAAAATTAAGCCAACCTATTTATTTAATTGAAATGGTGAATTATTTCGCCGTGTGTCTCATTTCGCTATCTTATCTCCCTCAATGTCAAATTCAATTGGATTCAATGATCCCATACCTCCTAATCGCATATCAAATTCATACGTTATTTCATCCGGTATCGGCTCAACCCGAAATAATTTTCTCATTTCCCAATTTGGGTATTAATCTCTCGCACATACCACCCACTACTCCGCAGTACCATTTCAAACCCAGCTAATTACACTTCTGCCAATTAACTGCCGCGGTTTAACCGACGTTCAATTATACCAAGCTCATATCGTTTTCCAACCCATAACTGTCAGCTGCTTTCGTTGCGGAGGTGGCTGATATCAGTGATAGTCCGAGGCTTTGTTTTTCTCATGAGAGGAATCCCAATAATTTTGCTCGATTAATGAAAAATATTTGAACCGCGCATCAAATTTATTATGAATGCCGTATCCCTCAACTTCCTGCTGATTAATTGCGTCTAGCTCATATTTTATCCTCTGAAGAGAAAAGGGATGTATAAATAAATTTGACGGACCACTTGAATTAATACCACATTTTACGAAAATGAAAACCACTTGATTGCAATTTTTTTATGAAAAAAAAAATTACTGTAGTTTTTTTTAAATTGTAATTTTTTTTAAAGCAGAGGCGGGTTATATTCTCTTCACATTGCTGATTTAAATATCCATGGCTACTTGCTATCTCCGACTGTACGAATAAATCTCAGGTTTGTACAAAATTTTCGTGATGTGAATCAACGCAATATTAATAAAAGGTTCATAAAAATGAATAACCAGAAACAATTTAATTTGATGTGCAATGAACTGTCAATTATCTTTCAATAATCAACTGCACTTTTTATTTCACCTAAATTATCTACATAAATTGTAGTAATAATTAACGATTCATAACTCTATAGTTACGTGATTATTGTTTAATATTCTGAGAGGAACTTTCTCCATTAATTATCTCCGGTTTTTCTTAATTCAGAAAATTGCTATTCGAGATGTTTAGTCTGTTGACTATCCGAAATTGAATATTTCGAAAATAACATAAGATAGCATTGAAAATAACATGAATATTACGTTTCTACAATGTTCATTCCTTAACTTCCACCTTCATCCAAATAGTGACAACATCCCTCAAAATTTCAGTGGAAATGTTACTTTTTAGAAATCTCCAACACTTTTGACGGAAATTTCAGTAAACAATTTTTAACAGTGAGTACGCTTGTTAAAAAAATTCTGAATTTTCCGGGGAAATAATCTGAATTCGATTTAAGGGCAAAAAGTCATTGAAATTTCAAGTCTCTACAAATTCAAGTAGTTCCTATTTTTTAGCGGCAGGAAGACGGAAATTTCCCAATTTAAATCAATGTTCAAGTGGAAATGAATATTCATTACCAAATTCCCTTGAATTTTCACGGAATTTCAGGGGATTTTTCCTCTTTTTTCATTCATTTTCCCAATATAATTAAACTAAAAGTTACACTTTCCACGGATTTTTCCATGAAATTATGAATTCTCAGTGTCAAAATTCCTTGAAATGTTAGTGGAAATGTGCTTCTCAGAAATTTCCAAGACTCTTATCCGACATTTTACTGATAATTACCAACCAAATATCTTGTTTCCCCTATACCTCTTCCGCTTTTATAATCACCACTCTGGGTGCTACATTGCGGTGTCAAATGGCCCCACGGTGCTCGTGTAACTTCGCCTCGTTAAGAATACGACGACTGCCAAGGTGGCGACTGAAGTATCCTAGGTAATTCCTGCCGCCCCTTTCACGCAAACCCTTGTCTTCCCCCCC
>NW_021680373.1:2143108-2149825 GCF_001412515.2 Diachasma alloeum
ACCCATATACATTGTTAAACATATACACGTATATACGCTAGAATACGAGGGGGATGAACCGCGTACGTAGAAACGAGTGTGCAAAGACGCCCCCAGAGATATTCGAAGGCGGACACAGGCGAGAACTAGAAACGATAATTATCGGAGGAAAAGTGGGAACACGATGGAGATAGTCTTATGGATGTCGTTACTTCTGGCAAAACACCTCCTGAGGGGCCGGGATAATATCCATGAAAAAAGAAAAATATCTCAATGCTGAGGTATCGCTTACTTTTGCTACGGGGTAAAACGTTATTTACGTGTAGAAAAATAAAAAAGAATTGAATGTTCGCATGGACTGGTTTTTCCAATTCCAAAAGTTGACGTCTGTTTCATGATTATTTTTTCAATTCTTGATGCAATCCATTCCAACTTCAATCGGCCATATTTCCTGATCCAACACTGACGGAAGAATTTAGTTACTGTTAACGAGGCTTTTTAACTATTAGTTAAGAAGCCCCGTTGATGCAACTAAATCTTTTCACCTTTTCTATCAATGAATCAGATATATCACATTTCAAAACTTGAAAAAATATCTTGAAAATAGAAAGAAAATCGCAAAATTTCACTCTACCGTTTTCGAGTTATAGACGATTCAAAATTGTGTTTTCTACTCAACTCTTCCCTGTTGATAATTATCAATATATTAATTTGTTTGTTATTTATTTATTTGTTGTTGAGACACGAAGAAAAAAAGTTTCTAGTTTCTAGTAAGAGGCTGTGGTACAAAAATCAGTCATTTTTACTGAAATCGAGTATCCAATCATCGAAAGCATTTTCAAGGCACCAAGGCACTTTAGTTCTAGAATTCTTTACTATGGGTTCTTAAAATAAGAACCAGTGGATACTGGAATCAAAAACCCTGGGGTTCTAAACCCTCGATTTGTCGAAAAAATTGAAAAAAATTGACTTCATCAGTTGAAGCGTCTAAAAAATGATAATAATTTTTAGAACAACATAATTCCCGAAATTCACAAAGAAAACAAATTATTTCCAACAGAAAAATTGTTGTCTCCCGTATTAAATGAAATTTCCCGTTACGCGACGTTGCCGGAAACTCGCTGAAGGCGCCCGGGCAGTGAAGAGTGACTTCGGCAACGGTGGAGTCAAGGGATCGCGAATGGCACCAGGTTAGAGTTCAAGTAAAATCCCTGAGGTTCTTCAATTGACATCCTTGTCTCCTCGAATTATCCTCATTAATTACGTCGTCTCATCACAACTAACGGAATCCCCCTCCCCGTTCCGTCTCGTATTGTCACAACTTTCAAAACATCCTTCCCTCAAGCAATATTGCGACGCAATATTTAAGTGCCACCAACGGTTCTTATTTTAGGACCCCAGGGTTCTTCATTCCAGCAGAGTGGTTTTAGAAACCACTGGCTGGAAACCAGAAACTTTTTTCCTCTGTGGACTGTCCCACTTGAATGAAAAAAATAAATAAATAAATAAAACAGAGAAATGCAAATGTTAAAGTCAACAATGAAAGTAACTAACTTTTTGCCATTCCCCTGTTAACCCTTGTATTTATTTTTAATTCCCCCCTCGCTTCGTCCCAGGGGTGCATTGCGCACTAGTTTTCGCAGGAGCTAGGTTAGCGACACGGTACCTGCATCGGTTAATTGAAAATTTTTCTCATCGTCAGAGTGGTGAGCAACACCCGCACACACCACTCCACTGTTTGCGCAATTCAAACGCGAGGGATACACTGGACCCTCTCTCGCACCCCCTTTCCGCCTATCACTATGCTTTCGACACTCGTATTCCAGGCGTTTGCTTTTAATTTAACGGACTACGAGTTTATAGTGTATGCACACAAGAATCTCAAACACAGCATGGTGAAAAAAAAAATGATGGAATAACCATTTTTAATGGGGCGGGATGGGGTTTCACAGTGAAATCATTGAGTTTTGTTATGGCGATTTCATTCGATATGAACAATTGGAGCGAAGTAGTATTTGAATTGTTAATTGTAAATATTCATCACGAATTGTTATTCCGAAGTCATTGTATCAGAAATATAATAGAATAGGATTTGAATAGTTTGATTGGGTGAATAATGTTCGGCATGAGTGATTCGCACACGTTTTGGAAATGTGACAAATAAAATTAATTTATTGACCCAGCTTTTGAATGGTGTGCTGATGCCCTCTCATTACGCCTTTTATTACGCCAATTAATTGTTTATAATCATTCTCATTGCAAAAAAGGAATAAGACGAATGGGGATCATCTGTCCCAATTTATCGGCTGTTAAATTTTCATATTATAATAAGTGATTTGCTTACGTTCTAAATATGGTCTCCTATGATTCATATACGAGGCTTATTTCCATGATAATTTTTACCATGCTCATTCCAAATGAAACAAACTCCAAAATTAGAGAAATCCCCTCAGAACCCCATTCTCCCCTGCTAATACGATATCTCCCCCCTCCCCAATTTATTGAAGAGCATATGAGGATTGCATTCGACGTTCTCTACACCATTTAGGGTATTCGCCTGGGTCTGTTCAGCCACCACAGCCTACCCACTCGACGGTAACGGCTTCCTCTTACGCACAAACGCGTCGGAGTCCAGGGGCTTCTCGAGTGGATCAAACGGGAGTATTTCACCCCAGCGAGGCATTACAAGCCGCCTTCCGCAGAATAGCATAATGAATCAGTGCGTAATTACGCCCCTCGCGCACATCATTCCTTCCCTCAATCCTCGACTGAAAACCAAACGTGATCAATCAGATTCTGTCCGAAGAAAAAAAAAAAAAAATAACCCAAAAACACGAAATAGGTTTTTCCCATTTTTCATTAAACTGAGACAGCTCGGCCTCTGCGTTTCAATCTACCCTAGGAAGATACAAAAAAAATACAAAAATGAAACAAAAGCAACCGGATTTCATTTTTTCCACTCTATTTCCTTTTTGGACAATTTTTTTTATTTTCAACACGAATGAAATGCATATCCCAGGCACGAGCTGTGGTTTTTCTCGTGTTACCCAACGCCTGCAATTTGTTGTTTTTATGATTTAGCAAAGCCTAGATAATAATTCAGTCCTGTTGGAGGGTGTGTGAGGGCGAGAGAGAGAGGACCGCCAAAAGCGTCTGTGTGCAGTCACCCAGGCAACAGTGGCTTCCCTGCATATACGTGGAGCTTGTACCTCGGGCTCTCCATCAACGGTCGGTCCACAGGGAGTCGACGTTCAGCCACTAGAACGTTTCCCTATATCTATCACAAACCCCCAAATGTATAGCCGATGCAGCGCATCTCCATTATTAATTTCCATTTGCAAAAAAAAAACACGTAAAAATTCCATTTGCCATGATCCATAAAAGCACTCGAAACAACCGGATAAAAGAGAAACAATGCGACTCAATTATGCAGATGAAGAGTCGTAAAAACGTGAGAATGTTTTTTTAGGGGCAATAATTATTCCTATTTGAGAACTTGATGGAAATGAATTTTTTTGTAGTTGTGGGGCATTCTTCCGGGTTTCATTGACGTCACTTGCGACCTTTGATCTGGCTGCTTTTCCACGAACGAATCAAACAACAATTTTTATGCGGTTGGACGTCCAACGAAATCGATGAAAATATCAGGGGAGAACGATTCGTTTTCCCCAGTAATTCATGAAGTACTCAATAAATTAGGTTCGTGAAATGGAATTTACCTACAATATTAACTGAGAATTATATAAAAAAATGGGGAAAAGTGGAGAATCTATTATTTGTGATTAGGAGAAATTTTTAAGAGAGTGCACCTAGATAAATTATTTATGTGAATTAGATAAGCGTTATTGTTAAACTTTATTTGAATGAAATGAATTTATTTGATTATAATAGATAATTAATTTGATGAATTTGATTTTTTTATCGTTTGGTACAAACCACACTATAAATTGAACCATTTTCTATCATCGAATTTATTCATTAAATTGCGTGAGAAAAATTTAAAAAATCACGAATATTCAGCATCCCTAAAACTTCATCTTGCACAGAATTATTATTTTTCTAAACGTTCATTGTTTATAAATAAATAATTGAAAGTGTTTAAGCTTTCGGAAGCCTTCTTTTTTCAGGCATGGAATCCATTTCTGGTAAAATTCACCATATGAATAAATTTGTTACGATTGCGAACAAATTATTTTTGTTGGAAAATTAATTGTTCATAAAATATTTATAATAAATGAGCGTAATTTTGAAAAATTGCAATTTTTCAATTACTTCATCAATCTTTTTCTGAAAGAAAATTTCTAATTCTTTTCAGATTTTTAAAATATTTTCTAACGGTTCAATATCGAGTTTAAAATTCAGAACTGCAAAATTTAAATAATAAAATCATTGTAAAATGTCCGGAAACTTGGACTCAAATCGGGCTCAAATAAAAGCTCTGATGTTAAACAATAAAAATACGAAAGCATTTCACTGGAAAAAAAGTAGGCAAAGTACTTGAACATTTTCAAATCAAATAAATCATTCTTCTGTAAAAGTTCACTTAAAATGCAATGAAATTGCTAATTTTTTATCACTAGAAAAACAAGAATTTATGGAAAGACCTTTCCATAAATTTCCCAATCTCCATTGATTCTCGACGAATAATTGACCTAAAATGTCCCGTATCCGTTGATTTCCCCATAAAATGTTGAACTATCACTGACGAAATCGCTTGAAATTCCGTTAGAATTTCAAAAAAATTCCCAACCCCTCACACCTCCAGATGCCTTTGATTGGCATGAATGTTTCATCCGCACATGACAATAATTCTCCCTTCCGTCCAATCCCCCAAGTGTCGTAAAGCCGCGATAAAATTTTCACTTCCATCAACAACGCTTTGACAATTTTTATTTTTCCACCCTCCCCGCCCCCTCCCCTCAAAAAAACCCCGAAAAAACAATTTTCCCGTGACGAGATGATCGAACGTCGGAATAGACGATTCCCTAGTCATTCGCACGTTTTTTCGTACCAACAAAACAACACGAGAAAAAAATTCCAAAAAGTATACTCGAGGGGGTTGAAAAAAAAAATGGGATAAATATTGCTGGGGCCTGTTTTTGCCGTCGGAAAACGCGAATGCATCCGGTGTTACGTGGAAAAGCCGATTGTGTACACAATGGTGAGCATCGTACAATTTTAAGGTGCAAGTGGAATAGAGAAATGAGAGTGAGGGAGTGAGAGAGGGCTAAATTGCTAAGAGATATTTGCCTCCGGGGATTCGAACCGGTGGTGTGGGCAACGACCCGAGGCCTGAAGCCAGGGCTTATGTAGAATACATCGGAAACGCGATAGAGGCCGCGAGAGGGCGCACGCGCTCATGGATAAAACAGCCGAAAACCTTTTGCCCCTCTCCCTGTCCATCCGCCGATCCCTCCCCCCGTCCTCATCTCACTTTTAACCCTCTGACATGACCCCTGGGAATCGTTCAATTTTAGATTAAGCCACAGAATGTAGAGGAAGGTCGTGGAATTGCCCGCGAGATCTTTTACCAAGGGGCCCTCTGGAAAACCATACACATATTCCAGCCATCGTTTGGTGGGGTAGAAAGGTTGTAACACATATATCCCTCTGGCGACTCGTTTCGCTTTATATGACCCGGCCTCGCACAGTGGCTTGTAAATGCGTGGATACAACAAAAGGTTTTAAGTGTTACTGTTTTGGGGAATTACACGCTGTTGGGGGTTATTCTTCGGGGAGGGTAGGGGGAGGAGGGAGGGGTGGGGTATTGAAAAGAGATCAGGGATTGTGGGGGAGAACGATTTCATGACTTTATGGATATTGAATTATTGGAGTAATGAGGGAAATGTAGGCGGACATTTATGTTGGGAATTTAATGTTCTACAAAAGGTCTCGTGACTCTCGATAATTGAATGATGAGGGTGATCGCGGAGTGACAAAGGAAATACTCAACGTGTTTCGTGAAATAGGTTTTTTGTGACGGTTAGGTGTCTGTCGTAGAATAATAACTCGTGGTCTAGCAGAATAAAGGTGTTCTATTTAGCACGTTAGATGGGTTTACATCGAGTTTGGAAATCGGGCTGAGATCGAGTGATATATTTGGTCGGGAGCGCGCGGGTTTAAATTCCTTTTGTTATGGAAGGTTTGGGAATTGTCCAGAAATTTCTTGAGGGGCAAGGATAGAATGATGTTTGCCTCGAATACGACGATATACAATATTCGAGACGCGTTATAGAAATTTCGAAATAATAATTCGTTTGTGGCTCGCGCCACATTTTTTTTTAGAAATTGATTTTTTTCAGTGTTGAAATCTTTGAGTGAAATTTCCGGAGCACTTGAATTTTTTTAGCAAGTGACAGTTCTACCGAGATTTTTGTCATTGGAAATTCAATAATTTCTGGAGAAATCAATGGAAGCTGTCGTTTTCGATTTAATTCCATGTTCTATGAAAATTAATAGACATGAGAAAAATTGAGGTAGATGTATTACTGGATTGTCCATAAATTAAAAATTCCGGAGTTTTCTTGATTTCTCCGAATTGTCATGGAATAATTGAACTGAAAAATTAAGTATTTGATTGATTTTCAAATCATTCTAACAGAAAATCAATGGAATATTCGTTTTTTCAGTGACAAGATTTCCTTAAATTCCAGTGAAAATTAGTCATAAAAATTTCCAAATTCATTCAGTGTCCTCCTCAACCCACCGGGGCAAAACGGTTCACTCCCTGAAGCCATA
>NW_021680373.1:2149890-2154005 GCF_001412515.2 Diachasma alloeum
CCCGATTTAGAATCGTTCCCCCTCAAAGATAAAAAACCGCATAAAAATAACATCTATGAAATCTCATCCAGCGAATCGGAAACTCGACGCTATACAGTCACAGTGTCGATAAATGGCAAAGATCTACTCCGTAACGGCTTTCCCCAGTGGCTCGGATAAGGTTGCTTCGCACGTGGTTCTTTTTACCCTCATTTCTCCCCCCCCCCTCCTTCTTACTCCTTATTTTTCATTTCTCGAAGCACCTGAGGATCGTCCATCATTGTCCTTAATGCATCGAGCGTCTTACTTCAGCCTCGGCATCCCTCGTGTTTTCCCCGGGATCCCTCAACAATACGCTCTCTGGTTACCTTATACCCCGTATTCACACGACTTTCATATTCTAATGTCGAACTGGTTTGTACCTAGTGAGGTAATGGACGCATCAATAACCCATCATATCGATTTCTCCTCGAAACGTGAGGTGATTCTGATCATCTGGCAGTTTACATCAATGAAGAGCAAAATTTATGATTAATGCGAGGCACAGAAAATCGACGATAACTGGAGCTGAGCGAATCAGTGCAGACGAGAGTCTTAAAGAAATAATATAAAAAAAATTCAACGGAAAAAACCACAATTTAATTTCATAACACGCCCCAAGAAATGTCAGACTGCGACACATTTCTATTTTTACGTTCAGTATCTCAATTTTTTTTCATACATCCTTTATTTTCTCCACCTGTATGACTGCAATGGTATACACAGGAAAAAAAAACGTCCAAGTGCAGTACCGCAGAGGTACCCCACTGAATCCAGGATTTAGATAAATCGTACGATCTGGGGTTTGTACGTGCACGTCATTCCAAGAACGCAGAGACGACAGGTAATTTTTCTGCTACCTACCGAAGACTCTGGGTTCTGCAGTTGCAATTTCGCACGGTTATTTGTAAAAAAAAAAATGAGGCAGGGGGTAGGGAAAAAAAGGCAATTGAAAAGGAAAAACCCTGAAACCCTGAAACAAAACTAATTCCGAGTCAAGATAAAATTCCATTTGTCGGTGTGTCAAAAAATAAAGTCGTACGGAGATGAAGAGGTAAAGAGGGTAAAACAATTGTAACTGGAAATGTCAACAGGATAATACTCAAGGGTTGAGCATTGATGTACAGACAATTGAGCTTTCGGGACCAAATTACAGGCTGTGTCGTATACTGTTAAAAATTTTCGTCTGAATTTTCCGGGCCAAATTTTGGACATTTTTATCGTGTTTTAGTTGCACTGAAATTTCGGAAAATCTGGTCATTGAAAAATCAAATATTCCATTGATTTTTTGGTCGAATGACCGAAAAATCAAAAAAATTCTTGATTTTCCAGTTCAATTATTCTGTGAAAATTGAAAAAATCCGAAAAATTCACGTCGTTTTGTTCCTGAATATTCATGTTCCACTGAACATTCATGAATTTCCGTGAATTCTACTTAAAACGTGAAATTTCATAAACATTTTTGCCCTAAATCCGATTCAATGTAACTCTCATGAGATTTACTATAATATCTTCCATGAAATTTCAAAAACTTTCCAACACTATAGCAAAGATGAATTGTCAATTGGTTGAGAACACATCTACCTGAATTTTCCGGATTTTTATGGAATAATTCAACTACAATTTACAGTTTCCATTGATGTTCTTTTCCACGAAATTTTACATTTTCAATGATGAAGTTTCTCGAAATTTCAGTGAAACGGTGATGTGATAAAAATTTCCGAGTACAAAAATTGATTGATTGAACATTCAAAAACATTTACCTGGATTTTCTGAGGTTTCATCAATTTTTGTGAAATAATTTAACTGCAATTTACAGTTTCCATCGATTTTTCCATTAAATTTTAAAATTGTCAACGACGAAATTTCTCGAGATTTCAGCCAAACTAAGTGATAAAAATTTTGGAATATAAAAAAAGAGGCAGTGGATAGGGTAAGAAAGCAATTGTCAAGGAAAAACCTCATGAAATAAAACTCCTAGTCAAGACAGAATTCCATTTATCATTGTGTCAAAAAATAAACTGGTACCGAGATGTAGAGATGAAGAGATAAAGAGGATAAAACAACTGTAACTGAAAATGTCAACGGGATAGTACACAAGAGTCGAGCATTGACGTACAGACAATTTAGTTTTCGAGACGAAATTACAAACTGTCTCCCATCACGTGATATTGTGCAGCGAAACTGTTTTAGTACCACGAGGATATGTTTGATAATCGATTTTGTGGTGCAATAGTTTTGCCCCAGGGTTATGAGATACGAGGCCACAAGCTGATCGAGAGACGTTGCTCGTTTGATATCCCGTTGGCAAGCGGATCACGAGCTTCATAATCCCAAACGCGAGTTGAGATCAAAATAGGTACCTTTGAGAGGTACATGGAGAGAGAGGAGTAATGCGTGGTTGAGTGTTAAAGGGAAGTAAAAGGGAGCACTATGTCGAGAGCTTTACCTGCAATTTCGCTTTGGAGATACAGGGTGAACGGTCAATAGTAACTTGACCCGTGTCGTTGGTAAATGGAAAATGCAATAATGCGGAATGGGTCTGTCATACATTCGTTTTCATAACGCTGTTTCATCCATTCGTTAATACGAAAGTCTTGTATAAAAAAAAATGAAATCTTTCTGGAAATCAGATAATATTCCTGAAGAGACAAAGTAACTTTTAGAGAAGGAAAAGATGTTGCTTTCCTTCAAACTCATTGCGATTGAGAGCAACTGACGGTTATATTTGAGAAATATCTGAAGGTTTTCCTCTGTATAAATTCTGTATTCACTCAATACGTAAGTCTCTGATCCTTGATTTACTGAATCGAAGCTTTTAGTATTTTCAGTAATTTTCTCAGCTTTTGACACGAAATAAACGATTTCTTGAGGCAAGATATTGTCACTCTATCGCCAAGTGTTCGTGTTCAAGTCATGAACATTTCGCAAGATCCTTACGCGGTCTGACTCATTATGCGGAAGTCTTATCCCAAGCGTTTTATCCTTAAGAGATGAGAGATTTGACACAAGAAATTAGTTTTGTGATATTACGTCGATATTTCTCTCAGTGTGGAAATTCAATAATATGTTTACGTGAATTTCACTCATCTCAATTTTCTTTCCTTTTAGTTTGCATGTCTCAGCGGAAAAGTAAAAAACAACATTTCTTCATGTGAACTGCTCGAATAATCCAAGTTAGCACTCGTCGTTACATTTTCGAAGGATATCTCTGAACCTAAAAGACAGCGTTTTTTTCATAGATCTTCCCGATAGCTCCCGTTGATCTTTATGAATAACCGTCTCAATAAAGAGACCAGCAAAAACTGATGGTGAGGTGAAATTGACTCAGCGTGTTTCACCACTCCACTGATTTATCATAGGAATAAAGTTAAGTTCTATGACGTTCATCCGAGCGTCATGACGAATTTCCACCGCTTTTAGCGCAAAAAAGAAAGCCCAAGAATGTAATTCTTCCAACTTGAATATTCACCACTTCGAGAAATCCTCGAGATGATGGAATTATACTCGTAATAGACTCGGATTACTTACATTTCTCGTTTTTAACACCATTTCTTTATTGGCCGGATTCACTTCGCTCCTTTCACTGGCGTAGCACTCCTTAGCGTGCCCAATTAACTGAAATAAGTCGAACAATTACATTAAATTTCAATTACAAACCAAGTTATAAGAATCGTCGGAAAGTTCGTTCTCGAGCACTTAAACTTTTAATGTATCATTGGCTCTCACATTGGAGAGACGCTTATTTCGAATCGGCAAAACGTATTTGTCCAAGTGACAATTCGGGGGGAAGGGGGGNGGGGGGGGGGGGAAGGGGGGGGGGGAGATTGAGTGAAACACCCTGGACGTAACTACCATGTAAATTCCAGAATTAGCATGAATAATTGTGGAATACTTCTTCCGCACCCGCGAACTCAATCCCCCCACCCTATACCTTCCTTTATCCCGAGAAAGACCCTAATTGGGGACCCACTTAAAGTGCTCGTGAATTATTGTTCTACCGTTTAATTATGTATATTCTAATTACAAGCTCGAAACGGATCAACGTCAAATGCTTAATTAAAGCCCACTCGAGGTCCTCCCATTACTTTTCCCCC
>NW_021680373.1:2154024-2156709 GCF_001412515.2 Diachasma alloeum
CCCCCATTGTGGTTAACAACCGACTCAAATGCACATACAGCCCATGAAGAAAAAAAAGAAATTCAATTTATTTGAAACCCTCTAGTTTTCCGGATTTTTCATGCTCTCATTGTGATCCTCCAACGAAAAATTGTTAGTGAAGTGGAACATAATGACCATTACACTTTGTTCTACAGCGATGGAAAAAAAATTGAGGGTAAAAATTTCGTTAAAAAACTTTGTAATTAGTTCTCGAGGAGAAAAATTTTTTTTTTCCCTCGAGTACTTGAAAAGTTTCTGATTAAACAAAGGGCGGTTTTTTAATAGCAGCGGGGAAAAAAGAAGGGAAAGATGATAGCTCGGACTTAGAAAGGGGGCATGAAAGGATCTCACATTGAATGAACTGGGAGAAAAAAAATTTCATGATTAAAACAGGAGAGGAATCGTGTTTTTTTTTTGTTTCTGTGAAAAACCTAAATGTTTTTCCTTCTATTCGCAGTGGATTTTTTTTACCGACATGTGGTAATGCCTGTGTGCGAGCTCACGTACCACCTCTTTCGAGTTGCTGCGCTCCTGCACCTTCACTTCTTTGATTTCCTTTATTTTTTTTTATTTTTTTAGGATTCAAACTGGCGGGTAAGAGGCTTTTCGCCAGTGAATAAAGAGGGCCGAAATGAGGGTTTCAAATCCGTTGGAACAATTTCAGGGGAAAATGCAAATGGGAGATTTTGATCTGTAACTAAGGTTTTTCTTTTTTTGTTTATTGGGAATTTGGAAGGAATAACAATACGATTTTTGTATTATTTTGATTTTGAGAGTACTTTTTTGACTGAGAAGTTGTATTTTCATTTGTATTTTTACCATAACTGGAACATAAATGGATATATTAAGCCGAAAATTTTGATAATATAACTAATTAACATATTTGTTCTCAATTTTTATTCGATATCAACGGTGTACACGATAATTTAGATAATTTTCCTTTCAAAATTGAGGATAAATTAATTTAGAGTAATGACTGAAATTGTGCTCCTAGACAATAAGATCCCTTCGATAGACAGATTAAATTTGCGGTAACGATCAAGTCAATAACATATTACCAAAAACTGGTCTTTAGCCTCAGTTGAAAACAATCATGTATTACTCATGTTTGCCCTCTGGGGATTTTATGTTTCATAGTGTAAATGCGTCGGGTTTTAAATACTTTGGAATAATTTCAAGGGAAAATGCAAATCGGAGATTTTGCACTTCATAACAGCAGAGTTCACGAGAATCTAGACAATATTCATTATGAAGTTGAGGATAAAAGAATTTAGAATAACGACGTCAATCGTTTTCCTAGACCGCAACATCTCTTCGACAGACTAATGAAATCTACGGTAATGCCCAAGTCAATAATATTTATTAATTGAAATACAAGTTTTTCCCACAAGTAGACTTTAGTTTTGAGTGAAAACAGTCATGCATTACTCATGTCTCCCCTCCGGAGACCTAGTGTCCCAAAGGATAAATAAATCGCTTCCCATCTGCCTATCCTATCTGTCCGCTGCTGATGGAGACATGCTTCAGAATAACCCGAAAAATTTGAGGAAGAATATATTTACAAAAGCAAGAAACCAATGTATTCTACCAGTGCTTTTGTAATATTCCCCCTTTTTTCATTTCTTGAAGTTAGCCTTGGAAAGTCGCCAACCATGCTCTCATTATGAAAGTTCATGTAGCCGATGCTGTTTTGTAATTTCCCTGGCGTATCTCACAGCTTTAACGCCCACCCATCTCCTTCATTCTCTCTCCCTCCTCCATCTACCCTGAAACCCTTCCATCTTCAACTACGGTTCTTGTCCCGCGAGACTTTAACGAAAGTTTCGAATATCCGGCTCTGGGCCATCGTCCTAACTCCCTTACTAATTCAAGCTTCTTCTTTTTTTGTTTATGGAAAACTTTGTTGGAGGGGGAAAAACCGAGCGACTACGGTGTTGCACGTAAAATATGTACGCAGAGTTTGGTATTCTCTTGGATTAAAAACAAGTTAAGACGTAGGGAGGGAAGTACGGGAGAAACATTTGCTAATTAAGTTTTCTTTGGCAGTGCTGTACAGCGAAGTATCCGATGAATTTTCGCAATCAGTGAAACCTAAAAAAATCATTGAGCGTTTGCGTCACAGACTTGATTTTTCTAAATGCTCGTGACGTCAGTGAGAAGTACTTGCATTGAGCTTAAACAGAACGATTTTACGATGTATCAACTGTCCCTTTTGGTGTGAATTATCTTTCTCAATTGATGTTTAGGAGATAAACTGAGGCGAAGCCTTACATTCTTCACAAATGATCGAATGATTAATGATTTTCATTATTAAATTCCTATGCGATTGATGATAAATTGGTAACGAATGGATCATTTTGGGGAATTTTAATACAACATTTATAGATTTCTGGCGTGAATTAGAAAAGTAGGATAAGTGCATTTTTTTTTTAGAAATTTTACCCGAAACCAAATCGCTTTCCAATTATTGGTGGGAAGTGATTAAACAAAAAAACGCATTTATGCTAGTTTATCAATTAACGAAAGATTTCCATTCGTCCATCCATTCTTCTTAGATTAAAATGAAAGAAGCGAAATTTAAAATGCATCGACTGTTCTTTTTAGTATGATTTATTTTGGCCGTGACTATTCGCACCATTGCGTAAATCACTCCCGTACACTCCA